>NW_022709509.1:580337-583637 GCF_011630105.1 Anneissia japonica | reverse complement strand
CTATATAGGTTTCACAAGAATTATCTTTATTCCCGTTTCAGTCTGCGAGTGCTACTTCCTGCCATCTAGAGGTGCCATAGTTATAATTCTTTCCTCAACCCCAACCATGGTAGGGTCGGCTGAGGTGGGTGGACCCTGGCCAATATTTCGGTGAAAGTCCCTCCCTGGACCCCACTCTATTTCGAATTCTTGAATCCCGATTTTTTTTATATTTTTGACGTCTACCCATCTCATCCACGACGAGCGCTTGTCATTATTCTTTTATATTCACAATTTCCATTAGTTTCATTTACTTATGATATAACATTTACATTTGTGGTAAAAGTTTAGTATTTTCAATACCTAATAATATTATAGGTTTTTTCATTGTGCTCTAGACCTAAATTTATGTCTTTTATGTTTAAATATATTAATACCCTGAATAGTAGATGGCAAGGAGGTTGAAAAGTCACCCAGCTTCCTTGGAGCACTTGTTATTGTGGACGGTGGATGTGAACAGGAGATCGGTAGACGTGACGTGTGGCAATGGCAAGATCTGCTATGAACAAACTAACAAAAATCTGGACTGACCAGAGGGGTTACCAAAGCAACAAAAACACGGCCAGTTCAAGAATTGGTCTTCTTTCTTCTTTGCAACCTATGTTTAATTGTAGGGTGAGTAAAGAAAGGATATCTCGGACAGCAAAACGAGAAATTGGTCTTGAAAAAGGTTAATTGATACACTCAACTGTCTGGCTCTCCGCTACTTCATGCACACAACCAGTCGACAGGATAGATGCTTTTAAAAGGTAATCATGCAGAGCAGGATTGAGGACTCAAGAAGGCATGGACATCAAAGGTTCAGATGGTCGACAGGATCACATCTTTACTTGGGCAATTTCTACCAGAGGTATATGGAAATTTAGTTGCGATGCAGTTCTTTTCTTGTTAATCCAATAGTCAACCAATGAACCTTTTCTATCTCGATTTTCAGCAGATTTAAGAAACAACAAATTAAACGGTTGGTTTAGAATGAATGTACAGTTACTGCATACTGTTATTTATTCTTAGTAAAGGATTTCTTTGAAATCTAAATATCAAATCCTGTACTTGTTTTATGCAACTTTCCATCAAAATATTACAAACTCACCATTACCATTATTATTACACGGTATACACAAAACACACAAAAACACAATCTTTTAAGCTTTATTACAAATGTATTATTGAAACATAGCATTAACACTGCAGCTTATCTTCCATATCTTTACAATATCTTCTATAGATGAATATTATGTACTGTTTTTTGAAAAAAATGTATAAAATGTAAAAAAAAAATCTTTTTAATACTTGTTTTTCATTGTTCTTTGACAGGTTAGTGGTTTAGAGAGAATTCACTCCGGTGTCGGGCTTTAGCCCATTATTCTATGGGCATGCCGCTAACCTGTCTTTTTGTACTTCTTTTTTTGTGTGTTGTATATATAAATATGCCGAATTTATAATGATAAATAAGTCTTTTCCTAAAAGTGCACTTGAGTCATTTTGCATATTTTTTTAACTTGCATTTCCGCCCTCCAGTTGAAACACAAGGACCGATATATCTCGATGGTTCAGCGCACACAATACTACTACAAGTTAAGCCGACTGAGCTAGCTGCTCTCTACAATAAGAGTACATTACTTAAGTTGATTTGTTGGGGTTTTCGTGGAAAAATAATAGGTTATATGGGATTAAACTAATTACCTGGTATTAGCTATTACATCATTTCGTTCACGTCGAACGCAGAATATTCAGAAAACTTGTTGATCGACGATAGGGAACGAAATACGATGGTATACGCGTATAGAACGAGAGCACGGAAATGCGGAGCAAATTAATCAAACATACAATACAATGACATAGTCATTGCAAACTACGTTCCAGTTCAAGTTACCCAAAATGCAAATGACTTGAATTTACCTAGGCCTGAAATACTATTATTCAAACCGCTTATAAGGAGCTCTCTGCTAATCGATTCCTGTGTCATAAGAATTACTCGAAATGCCAAGAAGTTAAACATGTCAGCCAAACTGAAATACAAAACGCTCAAATTTCCATGTACATTTCCAAGTTAATCCGCCTCATTTACAATTAGATTCATCGTACATGTAGATAATGCCACGATACAATTGATTGGTTTTACATTTCCACTCTGTATACGAATAGGAAATGCTCCGTAAGCACGTTTATCCGACGATAACATTGATTGGTTCGTGCGATGGCAAATGCAACGCGTTTACCGTGTTTACACACGGTCCCGCGCGGTGTGTGGCAACACGGACGGACGATCGAGCGGTCAGTAACCGTGGTTGGTTCTCTTTGATAGCGAGTGCATGCGGTCTAGTTATTCTGACGCGGAGTGTAAACACATTAATGCGTTTTATTGCTTACGCAGCCATAAGGTAATAAACTTTACTTGCATGTTTTTCGATTCTATGAAGGTTTCTCGTTTATTTTGTCTTGCCATTCTTCCATAGGTCACGCAAATCTTCTTTCAATTACCTGTCACTTCTTTCTTTTATTGCTTTGAAGTGCCGTCTATATTTTCTATGAAAGTGGGCCGTAAGTTTATGATTTCTCCGTTTAAATTATCTGTGTTTGGATATCTGTCCTCTACGCTTTCACGTTTTCGCGTGTAGCAGTGGTTTTTAAGATGTTCAAGAAACGGTGAATTCAGAGTTCAATACTGCAAAACTCCAATAATTTTTCTCACCATAAAACAACTTCACGAAATAAGCATCGTAAAGTTTATAGAGCATCGCATTATGTTCAATTGTGTACCAATTCATCCGCTGCTCCATGGTAATAAAATAAGAACAAAATATCCTACACGCCTGTGCAGAGGTGATTTCACACCGGAATCCGAATTTTCGGTTCGGAAAGTTTACCGAACCAATCAGGAAATCGGATCAGTGTATAAGAATAGGAAACGGATCGGATCCGACGTCAATATGCAGCTACGAACACTACCATGTATTGGCAAAATGTTTCTACTGCCTCTAATAGTAGTTAAAGGTAGGCCAACTTACGGAAGGTTATTGGGTGAAGTCTTCACGTAAGTAAGATGTACTGTAGGTCTAAAGTTTGACAAATAAAATCGGAACAATAAGATTCAATGTTTGAATTAAATGTGCCTGTTCAAATATGGGGATTTGGCAGCTGTACAAACATGTCTTCAGTGCTCATGAGCTGTTTGTAAGGCCTATATATATATATATATATATATATATCGTCAGTTGCCTGACGATCGCAATAGCGTGAAACTCCGAGTAGCAACATTCT
>NW_022709509.1:568848-580297 GCF_011630105.1 Anneissia japonica | reverse complement strand
CTCAAGTAGGTGGAATTTGCCAGCTCCCAAGATCAGTTGTTGATTTGCTAAAAGTGTCAGTTTACCAACCAATCTTTTGATAAAACATTGTGGTCCTTTTAAGATATCTTGGTCTTCTAGATTTTCAGCAAACTAGATACAAAATTCTCCGTAGGCACATTACATGTACATTACATTACATATACACTATCACATAGCCTAGACCCACTATCCTTGATTCAAATAAAATACTATAATAGCTTTCAATTGAAATTTACAACATGAAATTTTCCTCACCAAGCATAACGTATGTCTAAATTATACCGTTCCGTCACTGTGAGAACAGCATTCTACAGGCATAAGCACATTATGCTAAACACGTAAACATCCTAAACACATTAGGCTATGCCTAAACACGTTTAGCTACGTGTCACCAAAAGCAGGACAAATAACATATGTTTATATTATGATAAATTTAATGTTTCTTTTAATGAACAATTAAGGGATTTTCAATATTTCAATTAACAACAGATTTTTAAAGGTACTGTATTATATTTAAAGCTCTTGCATGTCAGATCTGTAGGAATGATTGGATTGAATCTGACCAGACTATCAAGTCGATAATATTCCACCCCACTCCATCTAAGGATAACTCAACACTATGTGAAATGGAAGTAAGCTGATACACTATATATTGACTGAAAAGTTTCTTAATCCGAGATCGGATCGAAACTTGTTAAAATACACTATTTACATCGGTCCAACGACCTTCAGATCGATCGGCCCGGCGGCGGATATTCTCCTTATGTCACGGTCACTCAGCATTTAGAGCAAACATAAAAAGTCAATCATTAATATGTGTCTGTTGCAGTTCATTTCATTGTTCATTGTTTATAACCTCAGCAAAGGAGGCTATGTTCACCACTGTCTTTCTCTCTGTCTGTCACACTGTCTGTCTCTCTGTCTGTTAGCAATATTACGCAAAAATTAAGGAATGGATCATCATAAAATTTTGTGCAGGTACCGTATCCCAAATGGTACACAATAATCTAAGAACGAGGTGATTAACCTTTGGGAAGAAAAGGGTCAAAGGACAAGGTCACGGAAATTCGATTTTCCCCCTTAATATTACCCTCGAGCACAATAGAAAATAATGGAATCGCCCATACACATTGTTTGGTTCCAGGCACAGGGAGTGTGGAGTAATTCTGTAACCGACGTTCAAAGGTGTTTATAATAGGCCTAAGTACGGTAAATTACGAAAAAACACGAAAATATTGTTCACGTTTGCACATAAAAGTCCAAACAAATTCCAAAAATTGGAACAAACATTATTCAAGCTTATTGTCGCACACGACGTTACCGTTTTTAAATCCTTAGTCGATTTATAAAATAGAACAAACTATTCCCATTCATACCTCACCTCACACTACTACTAACTCCAAGTTAGCATTACTTGTCATATTCAAATGAATTGTAAGAAATACTGCTAATTACATCAAGTACATCAGTGATCCGATAAAATATACGCTTCAAATCGTTATATGTTCGACCAGATAATCGTCGCCGTGGGACATACGTAGCGTGTTGGCACGGTAAACGCATTTCGCTTGGCCATGTATATTCTATTGATCTCCTGAAATTAATAGCAATACGTTCTACCTGTATGGAATGTTGCTGTTGCTGCTTTCGTTCGACTTTTCACTACTTCTAGCTACCCCATTGAAAGTGTCATTTGGATGATTAGTGAATGCTGATAATGGTACGCGATTTATACAACGACACGTCCTTTTACTGTCTGCTATTTAGTGATGTAACTTATACTACTTATTTTAATTCGTTCCAATGAAGGAGATCACGGAATTGTCACACGGCTGTATTACGGTCTGTGTTGTTGCTGTTGTCGTCGTGTGTGCTGCTACTTTTCAAGTGTTGTTGTTATTGTCAGTGTTGCTGCTACTTCCACAGGAGTTTGCTACGTGTGTTGTTTTACTGCTGCCTGACTCTTCGTAATTTTGTCGATGCTGGTGCTACTTCTGTTGATGTCGCGATGCCATGTAGGCATAGGTCCTCCACGGGATGCTGGCCTTAAATTGTGTTTGCTGGTCTCTCTAGGGTGATGCTTGGCATCGATGCTATACCAGCCTATCCTTGCGGATGTCGTCAATTTTCCAAATGTGTATTCACACAACAGCTTCAGCCTCCTTCCCCACCCCAGCTCACCTCACACACACAGCCCCGTCGGACAAGCCAGCTTCCTCATCAGCCACGATTTGTTGTAGGCCCTACCGTATGCCCGGTGTGTCGATACCACGTCGTTTCGGATGCTACTCCTCCGCCTAATGTTGCTGGTTCTCTGTGTTACTGTAGTCAATGGTTCGTCCTGCTACATCGTTAATACACAAAAAAAAACTCCTATCACTGTTAGAATGTGTCTGCTACTCCCACGCCCGATGCTGCTAGTTCTGCATAAAGAGATTGCCAATGGCGCGATCTGCTACTTGCCTAGGCCTCACGGTTAATGCCATGGCTGTAGTTTAAAATGTGTATACTGTACAGTACTTCCTTGCCTGATGTTGAGTGTTCTGCGTACTGTAGATGACAATGACATCCACTGCTACTCTAGTATCGTTAATGCCACAAATACCCCTGTGTTTATTGCTGATTAGGTCTCCTGCACTGTGTATGCTACTCCCTCGTATGATGTTGCTTGTTCTGCATACGTTTGTCAATTGTGTTCACTGCTGCCTCTGTGTATTGTGCAACAAATACTCCCTTACACTACTGTTTTGTAGCAGATGTTGCTACTTAGGCCTACACATGGCATTGTCAACGTTGTCGATGCAACTGCTACTTTTTTTTTTTGCTTTTGTTTATACTGTCACCTCTGCAGCAGATAGCTGTCAAAGTCCTGTTTCTTTTGTGTACACGGTCCTGTCGGCGTTGCTGCTACTGTTTCACCTGATGAAAATGACAACATTAATGTCATTGTGATGCTATACTTCATTGCTAACCGATTTACAGTAGAACCCCTCATTTGCGACACTAGTCTTATCCAGGGTACACCCGTTGAGGGACACTGTTCCGTAATACGAGGGGGTTAAACTGTATATGCTACATATATAATTATTGTTATTAATATTATTATTTATTATTATAATTAATTATTATTATTATTATTATTATTATTATTGTCGTTCTCTTTTGTATTAGCCTAATATTTTAATTAGGCTTATTTGTCTTCCTGATAATAATGTCACTAAAAAAATTCCATCGTTAGCACTGCTCAATAACAACGTCTTAATATAAAATTGCATATAAAATACAACTTCCGATGAATTTCATAAAAACTGACATGTGTCTCCATCCCTCAGCCCGTCAATTTAGGCTTAACTTACATAATTCATTATCCCTAGTTCACCGTTACTATGCATTTAATTCCTCTTGTTATAACTTTAATGGCAAAAAAAATGACTAAGAAGTCACTCGCGCGCATCATATACATATCCACGCGCACTACATACGTGTTCACAAACACTTGCTTACTTGTCCACGCTCACTACATACGTGCCTACGCGCACTGTATACGTGCCCACGCTCTCTACATACGTGTCCACGCGCAGCTAGCCGTCGAAGCACGTATAATGAATTATTGAATATATTTTTAAAGGGCATGTTGTCATAATTGGACAATATATGCGAATAACACTCGGCGTTATTTCGAGCGATTAGTACCTCTTAAATGCCGTTTAATTTCTACAATTGAACCAATCTTAATACCCATCTATCAGCGCATTTATTAATGTCCAAACTATTAAACTGCATAAGTCGGACTGTTTACTCACACAATTCTTAATTGCAGCAATCACGTGATTAACGAGACGATCATTAATTTCTCTGACATCAAGGAGGATAATTATGGTAATTAACATCTATGTGATGGGAATATTGATTGCTTAGATATGAGAATTTCTGCGTTAAATTTTTCAAATTGCAAAGCCAAGACTTTTTTTTTCGGATATGTCAGCATGAAATGTTTGTGTCCGTGATACGTCAAAGTTTTCACAGCATGAATCACCGTATTACCCAGCTTAACTATTGCTCATGGAGAGACCATAATCTTTATCTTTGTTCTATTATAATGTATTATTATCATTCTCCTCCTCCTGTTCATATCCTAAACCATTTTTTCTTGAGTGTCGTCACTTAGAGTCTCGGTGGGACTCTGACCTTGGCTTTCTTAAGAAAGCATCTGAGTGGTGGATCCAACATGTCTCGCTCCGCATGAGTAGTTTGCGTTCTCGCACCACGCGAACACGACAGCCCAAAAGTTCGTTCCGCTCCAGTCGACTCTACGACTGTTCTCATCTCAACATCTCAGAATATGCTAGGCTCAAATTTTATTGAGATATAATATAGTACACGCGATATTTTTCTACAGGGAACAGCCTTAGTGAATTCGATTGTTTTTATTCAGACCTCCTTTCGGATTATGTTATGGACTTTCATAGATGATGTTTGTAGTGTCCTTTATGAAGATCAGGCTCACTTAGGATTTATAGGCCTTTTGAAAATATCATCGCCTGGAAGGAGATAGTGAAGACACCCGTGGGAAGTAAGTACAATAGTGTCACTGTTTTTAGGTTGTCTGACAAACTTTTCGACAACTACATTCTTGTCGATCAAAATGAATGCAATATCCTACATTACGCCTAGGCTCGGAGTGGTCTACTAGTACTAATCAACTATTCACGAGCGTATCTACAGTTAGCCTATTTAGGTTCCTCGTACTTAACATTTAACATTTTTATTCAAAATGAATGCAATATCCTACATTACGCCTAGGCTCGGAGTGGTCTACTAGTACTAATCAACTATTCACAAGCGTACAGTTAGCCTATTTAGGTTCCTCGTACTTAACATTTCATCTTCTGTTAAATAGTTTCCATCGCCCCACACTCTCGTCAGGGGTGGTTCCAGAAATTCGCCTGTAGGGGCACGGCAAGTCCGACGGAGATGGGTAAAAACCAAGGAGCCGCCTATAACCCCGGTCAGGGTCCCGATATAAGAATTCGACGGGGACGGTCCGGGCTTGTCTGACAGGGGGGGGGGGGGTCTCCCTGACACTTCCCTACCCAAGTTAGCACCAGTGTTCTTCTAAACATTATGATGATATCGGGCCCTCGTCGTGTGCGCGTGCTTAGGAGGCCTATTAATAGCAATCGTGTGGTCGACACATTTGAACTCGAGTGGTTCTGTTGACGCATCGGTAATTTTCGCAAAGTTTCGGAGAAACTGGGGACGCAATGTTAACCTTACCAAATGTTTTGCTGCGTTTCTCTCGCATCCTTGTACAATTCAGGCCTATTTATTTTGTAGAATTCTTCAAAGATTTAGTACCGACAGGTAGCTCTTAACGCGCAATAATATGGAGCAAATACAACGAGGTTCATGAGTAACTGCAAGGTACGGCAGACAACATCTATTGATGATAGCAATTTAGCAGACTATTTTCATAATTGGAAAATATATAGTAATAGCAATTTGATATATACATAATGAATAGTAATTCGGAGTTGCTACAAAGTGTCAATTCTCAGAGGACAGGGGTCAATTTTGTGTTAAACATTTGCATTTTGTGACTGTGAATAACGATATTTAAAGAATGTTTTTATAATACTAAGAGCATACAATCAATGAAATAAAAGTGGCTAGCTAGCTTTTTTTATAGTCGGCGAATTCTATGAGAATGTACACTTAGATGATAAATGCAATTCAATAATTCGACAAATGTTTCTTGCAATGACGCACTTGCGTCTCATTAAACATACACCTTAGCACCGCAAAATGAGTCGTATTATGGCCTGAAAGAAAAGCAAAGATATGTCGGAATGTAAATGGTTTGAATACCCAGTTAGATGATGTTCAGAGCTTCGTTTTGCTGATCATTACCATGGCTACAAAGAGTTTTACACGAAAGAGGACAATATATGTCACTCCCTAATGTTTATTCGCCCTGCAAGAAACACGTTTTATCATCCGGTTATTTTCTCCATATTGCCTGGCTATATTTAAAACCCCTAACCATATTTACATACTCGTTTCAATATCTCAGTATGAACTTACATTACTCGCATCTCTTTGCGAGAGTCCGTTTTTTTTTATATAGAAATGCGATGCTAATTTGCTATAATTTCAGTTGAGCTTTGATGGCGTTTACGGTAAACCGTTGTTCATTAGCTTGGCCAAGTTGAGCCGTGATTAGGCCTACGCGAACTCAAATCCCCGATGACCAACATTTATGCTCTAATTACGATCAACATTAAGTAACAAAATCGATTTCTAGTAAGATAGTACTAAATAATATTACTTTCTTGTTTTAATCATCTCTTCTGTTATTTGCAGATCTGTTTTGTTAAAGTGTTCACTTCATGCTTTTATCTGCCTTTCTTCGTGATTCAATCCTATAAATTCTCTTCGCATTTATCCTACTTCCTTATCGAATACCTTAAACAATCAGCATCATCAGCATCGTCGTTATCATCATCATTGTCATCATCATCAATAATAATAATAATAATAATAATAATAATAATAGTATACTATTAAGAATACTAATAGTCATTACTATTTGTAATAGTATATAATAATAATAATAATAATAATAATAATAATAATAATAATAATAATATTAATAATCAGAAGTAACCATCATCAATAATCACCATGTTATCTTCATCGTCAGTATATCATTATCATTTGCCTCGTCTACATCACCATCATCTGCATCATAGGCCTAATCATATCATATTCATTAAAAAATTATATCATTATCACCACCACCATCATAATCATTACCGTATCATTTTCCTTTTTCTTCTCCTCTTCATTTACCTCATATTATTATCATAATCTTCATCATTTGCATTAGCATCAAGTTGTATCTTCGTCATCATCATCATCATCATCATCATCATCATCATCATCATCATCATCACAATCATCATCATCATCATATCATCATCATCATCATCATCATCATCACATCATCTCTTCGTCGTCGTTTTCTTTGTGGCGTAGCAACATCACCATCATAATCATAATAATCATAATCTAAATCATCACCATTCTTCTTCCTCCTAAGTTATATCATCACCTTCTGTCCCACCACACCAACAGTTCGTATGCCTGTATTTTGTACCAATTTTTCCGTATATTATAACCTTATGTTGTTTTTTTTGCCTCCGTCCCCTCCCCCTCCACCATCTTCACTCTTTTCTTCCTTCGTGCCTCATAGTCCTGTATTATGGCCACTGTAATTTGCATAGTTTTGCCACCGACATCATAGCCCTCTGCATACCATATTCCACTTCTTTCCTTCATACTGTTCTTCCCTTCAGTTCACCGTATCAGCATTTTTTCCCCTTTTATTATCAGCCATGAATCATAACGGTATCAGTTACCAACATTAGTTCAATCGCCTACATCATGCCAATTTCGATACAGATCATTACTGGTTTTGTTTTCATCCGTTGTCCACATTCTACGGGGGCTCATATTGACCGTCCTATCTCACTTCGACCGCCGCCGTTACTGTCCGAAAGGCGATTACTGTTCAATATCACCATGAGAGACCTCGGCAGTACCGTATTGTACTTATACGCAATCACTTGGTACTTTTTTGTTTTGATTTTGCAATATTGTGTGTTGAGTTTTTTCACAGTGATAATAACAATAACATGCCTATCTATAATAGTGATGATGAAGAGAATGGTGGTGGGTGGTAATGGTTATAAATATTGGGATCGTGTGTATGATAATGTTAGATGATAATGATAATGATTATAGTGATAGTAATGATGATGATGATTGTGGTGGTGGTGGTGATGGTGATGGTTATTGTAGGCCTATTATTATTCCGACGATACCGATGATGATGATGATATCGTGACGAGGATGATATTGAATGTGATGGTGGTGATGATAATGATGATGACGATTATGATAATGATACATTAAAACGTGACCTATATTTGGGCTTAGCTTTAGTCATGATTTCTGAATATTTTAACGTTGCAGTGCTAGACTAAGGAAATAATTTTATTTGATTTTAAGCCGCTTAAGAGAAACATAAATGTGCATTTGCTCACAGTGTCATGGCATGTGCATTCATAATGCCGGTACTGTAATGTGCGCCCAAAGTGAGTCAATGTTGTTTGACATGTACTGCTACCACTATCATGTTTACCCCTAATTAATTCTCGATGTACGGCACGCGCCGGACACGCGAAGATGATTGACAACCGACGAACACTTTCGCCATAATAGCTGTCACGTGTTTTCTCTATCGCTGGGCGTTAAATTTATTGTTATTTTTTCATTTCTGTTCTATTATTGTTCATTTTGATGAATGGAAATTATGTTATTGTGCTATGATTGACAAGTACGTCTGTTGATGTCATATAAACAAGATGTAGGTAACCGTATCCGCATCAATGTACTGGTATCTTGTCCGCTACTGTTCAAGCGCTTTCATCATGGCATTGTGTTAGTTGCGTAACAGCGAAGAACTCTCACTCTGAGAGACCAAGACCCCAGGAGGTCCCGGGATATTTTATTAGCATTTTATGCCCTAAATCGGCCAAGATGGTTTTTTTTAAGGAGCAGGACGTGCAAAGAAAACTATCAAAATATACCCATTAACCGTCAAAAAAGCAGAAGCGGGCGGGCTTTTCACCGTACCTCACTAGTCTCTACCCGAACCCAGCCCCCGAATAGTGGGCCCAAAGAAGTCTTAGCCAGGGGCTTCAGTCCTCTTTGTTACGTCAATGCAGTCTGCACTGTTCTTAAATCCAGCCTTTTATCGGCTACCATAATCGCCTCTCGCGCACGGGGCCTACCGCCTAAACTACCTCCTTGCCTATTGTGCTTCTCAGTGGTTGCATGTCTTTGCACTGCGCGTTGTGATGCTGTCCAGTATTGATTCTTCCTATGGCGGTTCTTGATCCCGACTTACTTATTTGAGAAGGTTAGCGCTCATATCCCGTTCTTATTCCTATATAAATGTAGGACGCATCTAAACAAATCGAAGATGCCCTTTATATTAACGGTTCCTCGTTAACGACATAGCTTCACATAATGTTTATGAGAACACCAGCTATATGCATTGTATATATATATAGTCCTACTTCATCGACAGAGCTATATAATTTCAGACAGCAGTACTGTACTCGACCGTGAAAGTGCATCTCGGCAGAGAGTCATCGAGAACAAGTATAAATGTTCGCTTGAGGTCTTACATCGTTTTCCTTTCAACATTTAACATTTTACGAGATTGAAGATGCAAAAGAATTTATTTCGTCAAACCATTAAAGTTTCTGTAGCTCCATGATTTCCCTGGATACATTACCGTACTGCCGAGCGTAACATGAGGCAATGAATCGTGACCCCGTATAATTTAAAAAAAAATCAACACATTAACATTGACAATTAAGTAAACGATTATGTCATAACCTAATTAGATCCAATATTTAGACATTGATTTGAAAAGCTTATAATTAGTAAGAAGTCACATCACAGATCATTGTTTCAAAACATGGCCGTGGTCACAATCCGTAATAGAGTTTTTTGTGCCACGAGTAGTATTATTTAAAGCCAACCAAACAGTGGTGATCCAGAGGAGGGGGAGGGGTTAAGCGTTCTTCCGGCCCTACCTCCGAATGCGTATGGTGAGCCTTTGCTGTTGCTGCTCCAAAACTATGGAATGACCTACGGTACCTGTACATAGGCCTATACCGTAAAACCTCGAATTGAAAGCCAATGGGCTTAATTGAATCCCCCTCCCCCCACCTCTTTAGTTTGAAAAATTAGTCTCAAAATGAAGCCCAGGGCTTCTTTTCGACATAGTACATTGCATACACTGTACATGAATTTCAATAAACAAAACAAAGCTTGGTTTATACAGTTTAGGTGATTTAATGCTAGTTAAATCCACTCCATGATACAGACTGATGTTACAGTGGCCTTTTTAAAAAATTGTTTGATAGGATAAATTCACATCATTTACAGCATTCATTTTGAAAAGAAGCCCTCCTATATTACTTAGCAAAAGTAGCCTTGAAAAGAAGCCCACCTTGAAATGAAGCCCATCTCGAAATGAAGCCCATCCAAAGCTCGCAATAAAAAGAAGCCCAGGGCTTCAATTTGAGGTTTTACGGTACGTGAATCACTACTCCTTACTCTTTTTAAAAAACAACTGAAATCACATCTTTTTGACTCAGCTTTACTCAAAATTTACCGGTATCGGCCATTTTATTTAATGTGTTTTTTTTCTTGAGTGGGTCATTTTCAGATGTTGTCAGGGAATGTGTTGGCACGGTGATCCTGTGAATTATGTTTCCGCGGGGTCGGTCGGCTGGCGCTCAAAGTGCGGAAGAACAACACACTGACTTTTCCCTGATGGCACTTGGCCTCGCACCCACTTCGCTTGCTTGCTTCACTTCATTGGTCTTTTTTATTGGCGCATAGAGACAGCTGTATAAATCCATTATATCGTTACTTGCTTGCTTGATTGATTGATTGATTGATTGATTGATTGATTGATTGATTGATTGATCGATTGATTGATCGATTGCTGTCAAAAGATAACAAAGCGTGAAGGAACGTGTGGCGCATATCAGCGTGTAAGGTGTTGGACTTCTGATCGCGAGATCTGGAGTATAGACCGACGCTCGTTGCATTGCTTGTGTCCCTGGGCAAGACACTTTACTTACGTTTGCCTTGCTTCACCCAGGAGTATAAATTTGGGGGGGGGGGGGTCAAGCTGTTAACGTGCTCATCGGTGACCCTGCTACGACTGTTCCAGTCAATTAATAACAGCAACTATAATCGATTATACGCGATTATTCAATAAAGGGAAGCAACATTAAAAACCAACTGTGTTAGCTCCTGTGATTCAACGAACGAACGAAAGCGTGAAATAATTTATAATAAGAGGCTATTATCATCTAAACGGACTAAAACTGCAATGCTTTCATGACAAAAATCCCTCTGTACCCCGTGGAACACACTAAACCCTACTTCTCCGACCATAAGTTCCACCCTCTTCTGCAAAATACTCTGGATCCGCCACATTTAATTTACCTTAGAGGTGCGAAGATCCGGAAATTGCACTCTCATACCTTACATCAATACAATACAACAATTATTTTTCTTAATACAGTTTAGGGGGTGCGATCGCACCGTCTGCACCCCCTGCATCCACCCCAGAATGAGGACACCAGGGTCGGATCCAGAAATGTCCAAAAAGGGGTGCCGAAAGTTGGGCCGATTGAGACAACACTCTCGTAGGGGT
The DNA here is from genome assembly GCF_011630105.1 of Anneissia japonica. Lineage (NCBI taxonomy): Eukaryota > Metazoa > Echinodermata > Crinoidea > Comatulida > Comatulidae > Anneissia > Anneissia japonica. The sequence goes on along the minus strand of NW_022709509.1, from coordinate 568,965 downwards.
CCGGGGCATGCCCCCGCGAAATTGTTGTGTTCTAGACGCCCGAACATAACATTTGAGGCATTTTGGGCTATCATTTTTTTCTTTTTCTCTCTTTTTTTTCTTTTTTTTTACATCCCA
>NW_022709509.1:489118-567251 GCF_011630105.1 Anneissia japonica | reverse complement strand
CGGCTGGCGCACAAAGTGCGGAAGAACAACACACTCAACACACTAACTCTTCCCTGATGGCACTTGGCCTCGCACCCTCTTCGCTTGCTTGCTTCACTTCATTGGTCTTTTTATTGGCGCATAGAGACAGCTGTATAAATCCATTATATCGTTACTTGCTTGCTTGCTTGATTGATTGATTGATTGATTGATTGATTGATCGATTGCTGTCAAAAGGTAACAAAGCGTGAAGGAACGTGTGGCGCATATCAGCGTGTAAAGGCCAACTCAGACAGCGTCGGCCGACGCAGCCCGACCCGATTTATCGTCGGGGACAGTCTTAAGCCGTCGTGAGAAATATTAAACATGTTTAATATTCTACTACGCGACTTCCCCCGACGCACACCATCGCGTCTGCGTTCAACTCACACAGACCCGACGCGACAACAAATCGCGTCGGGCTGCGTCGGCCGACGCTGCCTGAGTTGGCCTTAAGGTGTTGGACTTCTGATCGCGAGATCTGGAGTATAGACCGACGCTCGTTGCATTGCTTGTGTCCTTTGGCAAGACACTTTACTTACGTTTGCCTTGCTTCACCCAGGAGTAATGGGAGGGGTGGGGGTCAAGCTGTTAACCTGCTCATCGGTGACCCTGCTACGACTGTTCCAATCATTTAATAACAGCAACTATAATCGATTATACGCGATTATTCGCTAAAGGGAAGCAACATTAAAAACCAACTGTGTTAGCTCCTGTGATTCAACGAACGAACGAAAGCGTGAAATAATTTATAATAAGAGGCTATTATCATCTAAACGGACTAAAACTGCAATGCTTTCATGACAAAAACCCCTCTGTACCCCCGTGGAACACCCTAAACCCTATTTCTCCCACCATAAGTTCCACCGACCATAAGTTCCACCCTCTTCTGCAAAATACTCTGGATCCGCCTCATTTAATTTACTATAGAGGTGCGAAGATCCGGAAATTGCACTCTCATACCTTACAAAATTACAATACAACAATTATTTTTCTTAATACAGTTTAGGGGGTGCGATCGCACCGTCTGCACCCCCTGCATCCACCCCAGAATGAGGACACCAGGGGCGGATCCAGAAATGTCCAAAAAGGGGGGAGGGGCCGAAAGTTGGGCCGATTGAGACAACACTGTCGTAGGGGTCCGGGGCATGCCCCCGCGAAATTGTTGTGTTCTAGACGCCCGAACATAACATTTGAGGCATTTTGGGCTATCATTTTTTTTCCTTTCTCTCTTTTTTTTCTTTTTTTTTACCTCCCAAAAGGGAGGCCGCCGCCCCCCCCCCTAAATCCACCCCTGGACACTGTTGTTGGTGCCAATGGTCTTCCGGTTCTACTGACCCTCTAGATTTAGTTACCCAAGTTAAACTTTTACTAAGCGTACCGGTACTTCATTAATAGACAATTATTTCAACAATTATTTGTAGACCACTTAATTCAACATTACCATTATAAAAACAAATTAAAAAAAAATCCTTTTCTAATTCATTGAATTTCAATAAAAAGTGCGAAAGATATCAGAATTTATTATCATTTTTAATAGAAAAAGTAACATTTGGACAACAAGATGTATTTGAGAAAAACAAAATCATGATAAAAATGTTTCTCCAATCGGGACTGGTGTGTTTTCGTCTCTTTGATAAATGTATCTAAACATAATAAGGATAATATTTTAAAAGCCCTAGTATATATTAAATCTTAAAGATTAATGTGTTGATATGTTTTATATTTTAATACGATAGAAGATTTGCGTTATACCTAGGTACTCCAGAGGAAATATATTCGACGGGCCTGTCCATGAGCCTCTACTTAATAGTCCCATCATGCATTGCAGCTTAACATGCAAACAGCGATATATAATTTTCTTTAATGATAACATATTGATTGCACAATAATATTCGTTAATTGGTTATTATACGAAAAGCATATTTAAAGTAAATCCAATAATACAAATGTATTTAGGCCTATACACTGATTAGGCATGGACAATAGGTTTGTTGGATTGGCGGGCGATGTGCACGACGGACAGAAAACGAATCTTGAGGAGGGAGAATTTTTTAATAATTCTTTGTAAAATACATCTTAGTGCCAATTCCGTTCTCCCGGAGCTGTATGTTATGAAGTGAGCCAGTAAAATCTTTATTGTGAACCTATTACACCAATATTTAAGTCAAAATCATAATTTAGGTTGTTTATGTGTTTTGCCTGGTGACGTTTTCGTTCCGTAACGGAGATGCTGCCCTCATCGTCCACCAGAACTTTCTTCAGTGCACAGTATTTTTTTTTTGTTCAATAGTTCAAATGTTATGTTTTGCTCCCAGACTTCTAATAATTCAAAGATTTGCTTGATTCTCAATGACTTAAGAGTATAGTTAAGCAAATTGCCAGACATCGATTTTTTGGCGTTTCTTGCTCGTTTCTTGCTTGCTGAGTTATTGTTGGGATTTCTAAACGTGATTTCAAAATGATTCTCATGTCAATGAACGAATCATCAAGATTAGGCGAGCGAACCCAGTGGGATTTTAGGGAACGCATCTTAATGGACAGTTTTTGTGTTTAAACTAAGAAATGACGTCATAGTTTCGTATCTGTAGAACTACACATAATGTACGTAATTAATATGACTGTAATGTAGTCTCATGAGACTATCGAAGCACCTAATCATAAGGCTCATTAATATTAATCCTCAACATTAAATAGAGATACAATATGATATGTGGATCAACAAAAAAAATTATTCCATGCCAATTTACACTTTAATTCCAAAATATAAGCAAATGACGTCATAGTAGCTATGAATTAGACCTACTCAGGCGCATACTACAATGTAGTTCCATGAGGTTTTATTTTAGGCACCTAGGCTAAATCATAAGGCTCATATCGATCACAACTTTAAAGAGTATGATGTGTGGTTCTTTAATTATTCCATTGTAATTTCCACTTTAACTTTAAAAAAACAAATGACGTCATAGTCGCGTATCAATAGACCTACGCCTTCTCGTAATTTATACAATACGGTATACAATGTAATTCCATGAGGTTTTATTGGAGTGAACCCCAATCAGGGCTCATATCGATTCTAAAATTTGAAGAGTACAGTAGGATATGTAGGTCAGCAACTTTATTCTATAGTAAATTCCACTTTACTCCAAAATGTAAGGTAATGACGTCATAGTCGAATATCAATAGACCTACACGTATTATACAGTTAGTTCCATGAGGTTTTGTAAGAGTTCACCACAATCGTATTGGCTCATATCAATCCTAAACTTAGTACATAGGATATGTGGGTCATCAACATTATTCTTTGATATTTTCCGTTTAATAATATAACTAACATTCATTCATAGGCCAAATGCAGACGATCATTGAAGAGGACTACATTACATGCCTACTATTATGTCTAAATGGCTATTATTAGTGATTGAAATATGTTTAGATTACACTATGATGATTGGTCCGAGAAGAAATTAACGGAAACGCTGATTGAATTACTTGCGTAGTTAAATTAATTATTTGAATAAGATATGTTCAATTAGAGAGGTATATGTAACGAAAGTAACACCAGCCGAGATCGATTTTAATGCCAGGTTTTCTGTCTATGTCTTATGTGTACATTTGATATATCACGGTGAAAAAGATGATATTGGAACTCGGCGGTCTGACAAGTATCAATGCCTACATGAGACGGAATATTGAAAGTTATTCGTAAGTAGTTACAATTACCAATTGAATTTCGCAGTTAGCAGTATTTGTCGTTTTACTTCACTTGTCACATCGGGAATCGCATTTTCCCCATCGACGAATTTTCGTATCCACAGCACGTGCGCAAAGTAATTCAATTGGTAATGTTGTGTTAAAGAATTTATGCACAAAGATTTGCATTAATACTTCGTGTATGGCTTGTACTATATAAACAGTCAGCTGTCATGGGCCATCAGGGTTTGGCTTCGATGTAAGAATTCGTCAGCTACCCCGGGCTTCTCATGGACTACCACCCAGGCCAAAGAAAGAGGACAACAGTGCTCCATCTGATACTCCACTAGACTCCCGGAGCGGCACCTGTCAAATGGAGTTAGGGAGCCTGCAAGTGAAGTTCTGTCAATAAATATTATTGGTATTGATGATATGACAATTGTTGCAAATTATGAATGTCATTAATAATACTGTTTGGTGGTCTAAAAATGCTTCGACGTGAAAATCAAATTCTAACTAATTGCGCAGTCAGATAAATTATATTATAAGGTGGGACATGAGACGCGTTAAACAAAACGCAGAAACGTTACATACAGTACATACGCAGTCAATCAATGTGAACCACTTGGACCTTTCCGCTAATTACCCCACTTGGATATCATTGCTAAAGAGTACGGTACACAAACTTGCGTAATTGTTCGACATGCGCGCATTCTGATTACAATATTTATTATTAAATAATAAGTTCTGACTGGTTAGTTGGTATGTTCCAACGCGAGTTAGTCAACTTTTTTCACAAGAAAAAGAATGATGAATGGAATAGCCAAATACAATATGAGGATTATGATTGACACAACATGGAAAGAAACAGATGAAGTGTCCATTTTCCCTACGGCATCCGCCTGTTTCCGTAACCACTCCTCTTGTAGTAGGCCTACGGCCTTCCCTGTTCACCCTTTCTGTTTCGATAAAGCTCTGTCCAAATGATCACATTTTTTTTTTTACAAAAAGAAAAACAAAAAACAAAACAAAACAAAAAAACTGTTGTATGCCCATATAATGATATGCCTATATATGTTCATAATGTTTTGTGATCGTGACCATATTAAAGTCAAGTCACATTTGTGTATTGTTTTTATCAAATAAAATGTGATATTCTGCACTGGGCCTCACATTCATCATCTTTCCACTGCGTCGATGAAAGCCTCGCACCTGGATAGCAACATTATCTTCGTGTGTTGATGTGAACATAATAGGACTTCACATCATTAAAAGTAATATTTTCAGTCAATGTATTGAATTTACCTATCCAACGTTTTTTTAATTTTTAAATTAAAGTACTTAATTATTTATTCATTCATTCATTCTTCGTATCAAGCCTAGATTAATTTCTTAACTTGATTGAAAATAAGATTAACTTAACTATTCATTAGGACTATGCCGTTCACGTTGACATTTCGTCTATTCATGTATTTTAGTCAATCACTTAATCATTTCGGTTGTTTATCCATCTATTTATCTTTGACAAAATTATACACCATTATTCCAGAACAGTTTATCATTCCATCGGTTAAACTCTTACATCGTATTTATTCATTAGAAGTATGTTCTAGTTTTCAAAATTAAATTATATCGATGGGACAATACCGTCACTGATCGCGTATTCATGTTTCCTGATTTTAAATATTAATTGGTTTCTAGATCAACCACAAGATAAATTCAGTCATACGTGCCCGTTCAGTCTGATCGAAATTTTGTAAGGTACCGTATTATATATTAGGGTATATGGAGTGGTACGGTAGGGACTTGTTTACAGCACATGAAACCAGTATTAATAACATACTTTATTTACTTGTTACTTGTTATTTGTATAGCGCCTTTCTTTTCAGTTACGAAGCGCTGAAGTTCTTTTCCCTGGTCATTGGGACCACATGCTAAGTGTTGTTGCTTCAGCGCAGGAGTAGGTTCCCCACCAGGTTCCCATTTATACTCCTGGGTGAAGAGAAGCAATGCAGATAAAGTGCCTTGCTCAAGGACACAGGCGAAATGCACAGCAAGGGATTGAAATCCCGACCTAGAGGTTGGGAAACCGACCCGTTCCCGCTGCACCGAACCGCTTCTACCTAACCCCACCATGGTTGGTGTGGTAGCGGCGGTTGGACATTGGAGGATGCCATATTTTACAAATCTCTATCATTTTTTCTTCGACGTCCAGTTCCTCTCCCCTTCTTGGAGTGTCCATTTTAGAATGGAATAAATAGAATTTACTGATTTTTGCTCCCCATATGGCTGCTGATCATATTTTCTTCTATTATTAGTGATCCCGGAAATGTGTGATTTGTGCACTTTTGCATAGCTACTTCAAGTTATATAAAGACCAATGATGGCGGTATAAACTAGTAATTTAGACCGGTGTTTTTGGTTTTGCACGAAAGAAAAACATAATTACTGTATGCACTGAATTAAATCCATCCACGATTGTCCTTTGCGTGTCTGTTCATCATCCGTTAGAGAAATTGTGAACCACACTTAAAAAAGGAATTGCCACACGTAATAGCAGCACGACATGCTTTGCAATATACAAGTGTTCATCATATTATTAATTTGTTGCTATACACGGATGAGTACCGTAACTTATCCCTCGACAAAATAATAGAAAAACGTACACTTCATCAAAACAGACGATCAATAATATCACTGGATGAATAATCCACCCAAGTGAAAGTCGAATAAAAAGAATCAAAATGAACGATAATTACGGTTCTCATGCATCTATCAAGGTAACCATTTGCAGGGGTTGACATTTTACTAAACATCTAGAGAGAATACGACATTAAATTATATACAGAACGAATAAACACAATCTATCTATTGGAAAGTTTCTCCCTCGTGCAATTATTCATGAAAACAATAGTTCCTATATTGCGATACTTTTCTGTGGTAATAGAAACGGGGCTCGGAAGAGGCGATGACATAATGTAAGGCCTCTCGGGTTTAAAAAACATGCAATGCTCACGGATTGTTCCAAGTGTTGACGGACATAATACCTTCAAGTTAGGCGTATTTATTTATTTCTGATTTCTTTCTTACCAGGCAGCGAGCAACGTATTAATTACTGGACATAAATCATTTGATCACAAGGATAACAGAGTTATGGTTGGTCATTTACAGTTCCTAGTATTGTACTCAGGACCCTGTGGCAGGAAGACGGGCTCATTACCATCATACCATGTTTCTACGGAAGCCGTATCTGTCATTAATATTTTATTTAGGCCTAATTATTTATTTAAAAATCATCTCACACAGGATAACGTAAAATTTCTATTTTACAATGTGGTCCTGTTTAAAGCCAGACACTCACTGCGGCGTACGATGGTCGTACGACCGTCGCACAACGAATCCACATTTGCTTCCGGCGAGCGATAGGCGACGCAACGCCGTCTGCTGATTGTCAGTGGCAATCTGAACGGATCCTCATTAAAAAGACATCCGTTGGGTCTGCGTCTTCGAGTGCGTTCTTCGTCGCGTTGCACGCACTGAGTAACCGGCTTAACAGATTAAAGTCAAGATAAAAATACTTAATGAAGAGAATTATTTTCAACAAAGTTAAAAAAAGTAGTGCGTTCTTTTGTAATTGAATTTAAAGGTGTTTAAAGACAGTAATTTTTGAAAGAAATTTGAATATACAGTAAGGTTATAGTTTTTAAATTTTTTTCAATCAATCATGCGTGGGGACGGGGAGAGAGGACTAGGTCTATTTCATTCTATGAATAATTGTAGAGATAGTCTCAGCTTGAAGACTTGTGATAGAACTGGCTAGGCCTAATTTACTGCCTGATGAAAGTTATTCTCTATTGTTCACTGGGGACTATTTGAATACAGACGGAGAAGATAGCCTGGTAATGTAATATAGGCAATGTTTTTTTCATAATTGTTTCCGATTTCACGTGATTAATTAACGGTCAAAAATAACTCTGTCGAATGTATCGTTTTCAGGAAATACGTGAGGTTGTGTATGAAACAATGATCTTTTTTTTAAAGTGGACTGGAGCCACAGCTAGTTAGCGTTACAAACGAGGGAAGTTTTAAAATTATACTTGGGTTATCCGAAATTACCCGAATTGGAGCCGATGTTGCACGATAAATAAGCAACCACGAAAGAACTCGAATGTATCATTTGCAGGACATACGTGAGGTTGTGTATGAAACGATGATCCTCATTTAGGTAGATAAGCAGCCACAGCTAGCTAACGTTAAAATCGAGGAAATTATATTTTGGATTACCCGAAATTACCCGAAATGGAACCGAAGTTACACGAAAAATAAAGTAAACTCAAAAGAACCCTGTCGAATCGTTTTCAGGACTTGAGGTTGTGATGAAGAGATGATTTTTTTTTTACGTAAACAGCAGCGACAGCTAGCTTGTGTTACACACAAGTTAAATGAAAGTTATGAATTATCCGAATCCTCAAAGTTACCCGAAGTTACACGATTTATAACCCGCATGTAGCAGCAGCCTATTTCGATTTTCGAACTTAGAATGCTCGATAATAAATAATATGCATGAATACCGTGCACGCGATTAATTTATCATACTTTGATTCATACACTATTATTGGAGACCATCAGATATGGAATACGATCTATCTTGCCATAAGCGGGTATATGATATTCATAAGAGATACTCAGAGATCCACTTCTTAAGTAATGTGGCATCGGGTGGAATATTCTTCAATAACAGTTTATTACCACTGGAGAATGTATATCTCAATCGTAATATTATATCAGAAAACAAGAGGATGAGTAGGGTACTTAAATCTCTAAATTGAGTACCTCCATGAGACGAATAATAATCACTGCCGTTCATTAATAGGCTTTTCATCAATAAAGAAGATAATACTGTATAGTGACTTTTACTGCTCGCCATATATTATGCTTTTCTGACGTAACCTTCGGTACCTAATTCTCTCGCGTTATTGCGTCACGCGACACTACCCGATCGGATGCCCGATGGCCCCCGATGACACCCGATGACTCTTCACAAATTAATGGAGGCCTATGATGTCGCTGGTGTCTCATTAAATATATAAAAAATATTCTGTATAATAACATTTGAACATGGACGTTGAATAATTAACTGAAAAGAGAAAAAAAATCCTCAACGCAGAAATGTCTTGCAACAAGAGTCTTGCAACAAGAACATTCCAGAGCTTGGATAAACTATTTCCAGTTCTTAGTGAATTTTCGGGTTAAGAGATGTCGGAGATTTAATGTTCTATACGATTGACCTAGCCTCATTAGGCCCACTGGTTTGTAGTCAGTGTAATGGGGGAAAAGTTTATGAAATAGGCCTATTGATTCGCTCATTAAGTATGGCAGGCAGCTTCCAAATAAGACAAATGGGACAGTTCTTTTTCGCCGAGTTTAGAGTTTTACTATAGTGGTACGAATTACCACTGTCAAAATATTGGCGAAAGAAAATATATTTTCGTGTTTTTTAAATTTTTTTTATATATAGTTTATGCCTATTTGATGATATATTTCGAGTTAATTGACGCAAACAAAATTGTGAACCATGGAATGCGGAGGGACCATTTTGACCTGATGATTTGGAATGTTCCTCTATTATAATACAAATCTGTGGTGTACCGTCATTTTATAATGGCACGCTTTATATGTTTATTTGAACTACACAATACGGTAGTTTGTGAATCAGTATAATATATATTCTTATAAACTTAGTTGCAAGTCAAGTTTGTCATTACAGCGCATCGCTCTGCCATCAGACAGAGGGGGTGCACCTAATTAAAAAGAAGAGCCGAAGTTACTGCTTCTTTCCACCAATCATCTTTCCGTATCCCCGTATTAGTTTGTTGCTTTTGTTTTTTCTTTCCATGGTGTATTTTGTTCTGTCCTCCTTTATCTTCATCCTACTCTGTGTGCGTTTTGCTACCCTGGAAGAGCATGTTGGTAGACTGTGGGTCTGTACAATTGTCATTAACGTCACATAATTCCTATATAAAATATTATTTGTGATTTATTTAATGAACTAGCCTAGGCTAGACACTCTTTTTTTGATTTCCCTGCTAGCAGCTTTTTTAACTGGTGGGGTACACATGGGCTAGCCTAGCTGGGCTAGCCTAGCTAACCTAGCCTAGGCTAGCCTAGAGAGGTAGGCACTGGGCCCAAGGCCTAGTCGTTTAGCCAAGGATGATGAGGCCTGCCTGGGGTTAGGCTACCTGTCTGGTATATAATGTAGTAAGTAGGCCTAGGGTGGCTGTGTATGGGTGGGATGGCTGAGTTGTGTAAGCCTAGGCTAGTTAGGAAGAGGGTATCGGGTTCTGAGTTAAGGTTAAGTTGTAGGCTAAACCTGGGCTTAGGGCTAGGCTAGCCCAAAAAGGGAGGCCTAGCCTAGGGCCTAGGCCCTAGTAGTAGTAGTAGTAGTAGTAATAGCCTAGCCCCTAGGCTACTACTAGTACAGTACCAGCCAGACTGTATAGTAAGGCCTGCACGGTGAATATATCCTCTGCGCAAAAATTTCAGAAAATAAGAGCCGTTTTCTCAGCAGATTTTGCAGAAAATTAGGCTTTGGCCAAATCTTAGTATATAACCAATGCAGTTAGGCCTAGGCCTATGCAACAATTACAATTCCGCGCACCTATTTTTGTAGTGATTTTCCACGCAAATTTGAGCAGATTTTTGAGGTACCCTTCCCGCAACTAAAAAACTTTACAGTATGGGTACAGTAAACACACAAGACTGAGCAACAATTAGAGTTTTCACCAATGAAATAAAGCAATTCGATTTTTATATGGTGTCTTGGCTGCTGTAGCTGTGTTTCTGAACATGTTGTCGGCCTAGGCCATAGCGTTATGTATGCCTAGGCATAGGCCGGTTGCTAGGCCTATCCTATATCATTCATTGTTGTAACATAAATTAAGCCTAGACGTTAGGCCTAGCCCTATGTAAAGACATGCTTTAATTATTTGTAATATTCAACAAAATCAGCCAGACCAGGTTAACTCAAAATGTTGGTGTCAGGTGAGTGAATAATTAGTTTTTTTGTCTGAATGTCAGGCAGCCTTGACAATTTGAAGTGATTAATCAATTTCAAAAATCTGATTTTCATATTTTTTGTGGTAATAAAACATTTACAATAGCTTTATTATGGTATTTATTATTACCTGGAGTAATAAATTGGGGCAAAGCAAATGTAAGTTCATAATGTGTCAGGGCTCGTCAGTTGGTAGGAAGTAAAATTATTGACAGAAACTTTTACTCCATCATGTGTTATAGTCTGATTGCAACCCCAACAGTTGGTCTTTCAACCCCAAATTAGACTTTCATGTATGACATATATTGACATATGTTGCCTGTTGTTATACCACAGACTGACTTTAAATTTAAACTATTTCAATTAAAATTTTTGAAATTGTATATTTTTTCATCGAAAACACACATTTACTGGTGTGAAAATCTTGGAGCTCACATCACCTAAATAATTTGTGGTAAATAAGTTACTTTGCTTATTTCAGCTTGACCTCAGAAGCTATTTTGAGAGTCTCAAGACATTTATGATTTGAATATGGAGAATAAGAGGCAGACAGACACACAGAGAAACATGGACGGAGCCAGTCACATTCAGCAAGCAACTGATTCTAGTGATCTTAATAATGATTCTTCACGCCCTTACGATCTTGGAATTTGCTGCGAACGCTGTAATAACCGCCTCGTTGATCTGAAGAAACAAGCACTTAGACTCATGATCACTCAACCAAATTTCATGAAAACAGCATTAAAGGTAGGATAGTGTTTTCTAAATGTTCACTTACTAATTAGCATATTTGCAATTATTTCTTATGCAAAAGATATAAATATTGTCAATTTTTCTTGCAGCAATCATAAAATAATTATCTCTTTTTTTTCTCTGTCTTTTTGAAGCATTGAATACAAGTATTCTATTTTTATGTAATAGAAGAGGAGGGTGGGAAAAATAAAATATATTTTTTCTTCTCATGAATTTAATAGCAAATTAAATTTTCCAAAATCTTGTAGATGTACAAAATGAAAAATGTTATTGATAAATAAATAAAATGTAAAAGTGTGGGAGGGGTGGTGTCGTTGCAAACCAAGGTAGATTAAAAGTGTTGGCCTATAAGGCCACATTAAAAAAAATGTGTTTTCATACACTTCCTCATCCTATTTTTAAATGCAAAATATCCATAAAATTCAGCAGAAGTTGAAACATCTTAGTTAGCATTTTAGGGTGCATTTGTGTCCATGATTAGGCTTAGTTATGATTGTGGGTGTGTACGCATGTGCGTGCATGCATTTCCACTTAGGAAAGAAATAAAATTGGAGAGAAGCATTCTCATTCTCTTCTCTCTAAAGATACTGTAGATTAAATGTAGTTTTTTTTTTGTTTTTCTTATTAGCATGGTATTCAATACAGAACAGTCAACTGTCATTCAGAATTCATATTATCATAAACTATATTAGTAATGATATTAGCCAGGCACATTAAAGCTAGACTTTATATGTCAGAGGTATTTCTGTGCATATGTTTATTGAACCCAGTTCCTTAAAAGATACAGTAATAAGAAAGCTTATGGTGGTCAGGTCAGGGTAGACTGGCATTGGCCTGGGGATTGGAGATGTGAAAATTGAGAATGCAGAACTAATCTCTATTCCAATGAAAATCTATTATTGTGGGTGTGTACGCGTGTGCGTGCGTGCGTTTCCACTTTGGGAAGAAATAAAATTGGAGAGAAGCATCCTCATTCTCTTCTCTCTAAAGACACTGTAGATTAAATGTAGTTTTTTTTTGTTTTTCTTATTAGCATGGTATTCAATAGAGAACAGTCAACTGTCATTCAGAATCCATATTATTATAAACTATATTAGTAATGATATTAGCCAGGCACATTAAAGCTAGATTTTATATGTCTGAGGTATTTCTGTGCATATGTTTATTGAACCCAGTTCCTTTTAAGATACAGTAATAAGAAAGCTTATGGTGGTCAGGTCAGGGTAGACTGGCATTGGCCTGGGGATGGGGGATGTGAAAATTGAGAATGCAGAACTAATCTCTATTCCAATGAAAATCTATTGGTCATTTTTAGTAATTTAATTTCACCCAATTAGTTGCTGTTTGCGACCATAGGGGTGGAGGAGGGTGCATCTACATCCCTCACACCCCCTGATGTACAGTATGTCAATGCAGAGCCTGATGACTGAGGTGGTCACTGAAGAGGGAGGGCAATCAATCTCAAGATTGCAAAATTCATAATGGTAGTGGTCACACCCCTTTGTAATGGTTCCATCTGAAATTTTTTGTTGAGACACAAATGTTTATAAATTTGACATTTGGGAGATATCTGGAGCACAGATGTCATCTTCGTGAAGTTTATGATTTTGGTCTGACCAGCCAATGCAATTCAATCCCATGGTGTCTAGTGGATATGTCTAATAATGGACCCAATTGAAGAATTATCCATTTCCTGTTATTTGAACTGGTGCTAAATGGTATTAAGTGCCAGACATTGGCAAACAGCAGATCTTGAGGCAAATCAATTTATCATTTCAGTGATTTGGGAAATGTAGACAAGGTAAATCAAATGAACTGTCAGACTGATGACAGAAAAACCATTTGGTATAAAGATATTAATTTATTTTCTAAATGACATTGACAATTTTATTTTGTTACCCTTTAATGTTTTTAATATTATTCTTTAAATGACGATATTATTTTAAATTACCTTTAATGTTTTAAAATAACTATATTGTCTGTATAGTATGTAGAAAATATTACATTGTTAAATATGTTAACAAAATTGTTTCAAAATTATCATAAAAACAAAATAGAGAAATAATTAGGCTGTGTCCAGACTTTTGAAAACAATGTTGTAGGACTTATTTTTCTGGGTAATTAGGTCTTGTTGCTAATATACACTCTGATCGAATGGCTGAGCGGTTTAAGATGTTGCAACATACAGCCGTATTGGCACTGGTTCGAACGGTATACTTGTCTGGTTCTGGTGGTAGAACATTGTCGAATAAGGACTATAAACCGTAGGCCCAGTGTACACAATGGCTCGTGTGCACTATAAAGAACCCAGTACATCATTCGAGATGAGTAGGGGCTACCCTGGTGTACGGTACAGAGAGCTCCTGTGGTGGATGACGAGAGTTGCTGATATTGGGTTACCTAGTAGCATAGACATGAAGGGACCCCTAGTCTTTGATCGAGTTACTAATATCTATTAGCGCCTTGTATTGTATCCTTTGGCAAAAGGCGCTATCCTATATAAATTTCTACATTATTATTATTATCTACAGATGCCAAAATATAGGTGAAAAACCCATGAAAATAGTTTTTTTATCAATAAAAAAATTGGATCATCCAAAACAAAATATATATCTATTTACAATCCAGATGAATTTATTCACAAACCTCATGAAATATTAGAGGTTTAAGAGTAAATTATGAAATGATCCACAGGACAATGTATGTATGGTAGGCCTAGAGTTCATTCAGTTTTTAAGAATCACAGGTGCAAGATGAAAACTTTGAAGTGTTCTCTAGAGTTCCAGGTGGGTAAGATGAACTAGCCGACTACAGTATTCTGCATCTAAATCACAAAACAAACAACAATAATTTGACAAATAGTTGTAATCAACACATTAGTTTTATCCAAACACATACAGGTATTTGCCACATACAAAACACCTCTTGTTGCTTAGAAAATTTTATTACTTAAGTAAAGAAGTATGTTCTTATATGGTGCAATGCAATTAAGTATAACACCATAGTAGGATTATTTTCTTTCTCGATTTATCATCGTTTGCTGTACACAAGAAAAACATTGTGGTATATGAATGATAGGAGGGCTGGCCTATAAATGTTTCAAACATTGATCATAAATGCCATGTCTTCTGGGAGAGCACCCGCAGCTGACATTTTTACAAGCCACACTGGAATTAATTATATCCCGATAGAAACAATTTTTCTAAAAAAAAACCCAATTTATCCCAATAAGAAAATTTTTTCTAAAAATAGCTCCCAATTTATTATCTATATATATCACTTATGGAGGCATGTACCAATTTCAGTGTCATTTAATTGCATGGAAATGCATTGAAATAGCAAATAAGGTTGTAGGGCCTATATAACTGCTCTCAGCTTTGAGCAACCAACTAGAACAGGAAAGTCGTACAGACTTACTAAAATCCTGAAGGGAACAATTTCTTGTTTCTTAGAAAACCAAAATCACTACTGACAGTCAATTGTATGCCTAGTTTAGTGCATAAATTATAGAATTATAGATTTAAACCTGAATATACTGGGATAGGGCCATACTGTAGCTTTTGCTCATCGCAAAGTTGGCAGCAACCGAATAGTAATCATAGAGGCTTGCATTCAAATTCTAATTGAGTACTATTTTTTTTTCTTTTTTCACAAAATATTTGTTATTCTTGTGACAATGTGTTTTTCATACCAACTTTAATATCAGCATGAATTAGTATTATAAGAGTGATAATGTTGTTGGTAATAATAATAAACGCTTGCTTGTCAACTGTGAGAGTGGTGAAAGGTACTGTACCTTACCTGGTGGTGACCATATTTGGTGCTGTACACTACAGTAGTAATGCTGTAGTGTTAGGTACCAGTCTCAGGGGCGGATCCAGAGACGTCCAAGGGGGGGGGGGGGCGAAAGGGTGGCATAAAGTTGGGCCGATCGAGACAACACTGTCCTAGGGGGTCCTGGGGCATGCCCCCACAAAATTTTTGTGTTCTAGACGTCCGCAAATAACATTTGAGGCGTTCTTGGCTTACATTTTTTCCCCTTTTTTTCTTTTTCCCTTTTTGCCCTTTTTTTTCTGGCCCCTCTTCGGTTCTGCTGCCCGAACCTGCCGGGGTCTTTAAGTTGATACAAGCCTCGCCATTGAGGGCCCAACATTTATGTGGAGTGGGATCCAATGCCATATATTGCAGCTTTTCTGATTAGTTGTATTAACCCTTGAGGATTCCCAAGGGCTACAAATCACAAAAGAGTTCTCAGTAATTTGTAAAATAAAAAATATAATCATCTTTATTCCAGCTTCTTGCTGGAAAAATGTTTTAAGATATATATTAAGCAACATGATTCTTGTTATACCAAGTTCACAAAGGAGAATGGTTGACATTCCCTAGCATTGTATGGCTAATGTGTCACGATCTCTTAAGTACACCCGACTTGTTTGTTCAGCTGGGACAAAGACTCGTGCACCTTATCTGTTAGAATCGACTTTAATTTCTACTCAATGTCAGGTTTTTATGGCGTATAATAACAACTTCTGGGGAGCATGTAACATTCCTTTCCTAGACTGTTTCTTATTTTAACTCATTACCTTGCATACCTAGATGTAATGTGTAGAAATTTAACTGATGTTGGTACCTAATAGTACCGAGGTTGAAATTTGCGGAGGGATAAATCTAATGCCAGTAATAGATTAGTAAATTTATCAACCAAGTTAAATGTTTCAGAGCCTGGACTTGTGCATACAATACTTTAGTAGGCTTACTGCACTTAGCTATACCAGAATCTGCAGAGAATAAAAAGCTTGCTATCTTTAGATTTGTAAGAGAAAAAAAACGCAAGCCCTCTTTCTTTAGCTATCGCCTTAGTAAAGTGTGCATGCCCTCTGGTAATTGATTTAACACCCACGTACACCCACATGTTAGTGCATATGATGCTGGTAAAATGTGCAGAAACTTGTAGACTCTATTTGGTTCTTTGCGGTGAATACGCAGGGAAAAATACATAAAACCTGGGGCTTATTTAGTTACAATAATCTCCAAAGTAATTGAAATGAATGAAGAATTTTATTTTATTCAGAAATGATTTAACACAGACAGTCCTACTGTAGATTTAAACAATTATCACTTGTACTGTTAAAGTAATCAAATTTAAATTTATTTATTTTTTTATTTATTATGAATCCAACAGTACAAAAAATTATGAAAGTCAAAACAATAAAGTACAAAAAGACAGGTTAGAGGCATGTCAAGAGAGAGTAATGGACTAAAGGTCTGATACTGTACGTGTTAAAATTAATTAGATACAGTATTCCAATTAAAATAATCTTTTTTGATGCCATACCGAGACCTACCTGTAAGTTTATGAAAAAAAGTTGTAGCCCATTCAAAGGGTTTTATAAGGGTGAGGACCCTATTAGAAGCTATCCCCATTGACCTCCTATACCCTCACAATGTCCCACTTATCCGCTAATTTGTACAATAACTGAACAATTTCACCAGGTTAATGTCATAAGGAAAGGTTATAGACTCCTTTAATGTGTTTCAAATTCTCAATTATGTGTGGAGTGATAGGAAACCAGTGTTAGCTTTGATGTGTATTAAGTGGTAATTGGGGCGGCAAGAAATGGGAGCCTTTTTGTCATGGTCGCTGCCATTTGATTGTTATGATTTGTTTTTTGAGGTGGAAAACAAAGAACATTGGAGTAGCAATCTTACAAAGTGATGATTTAGGGTTGAGGCTGCAAAGGGTTGAGAAATCTAGCAGTTAACCTTCTATGCTGGGTCCAGTTTTCAATGGTACGGTATTTACTGTAATAATACTGACAATGTGTTTACTCATTCCAGGGTATGGGATGTAAGGAGTCATTTGAAATAATTGGTAGCACCAAATATAAAAATAAACAATTTGAATAACAATTTAACTCACGTTCTTCAAATCAGAAGGTAAGGATAATTTTCCATCCCTTTTTCTCCTTTCCCTTTTCTTGTGTTACACAAAAAATACTCATTGATTTGAAGATATCTAATTTTTTTGGAGTGTTTTCAATTTGTTTTTTTTTTTTCGCCTATCTTAAATATATTATTATAAGTACTGCAGGCCTAACAGTAGAATAGCTATATTAAGGGCAAACATTCAAAACCCAAAAATGTACCCTTAATTGGAGAAGGGTATTTAGTGTTATGGATATTTTTCCTAGCTTTGCAGCCAAAAAAATGCCCCTTTAAATAGAAGTGTCCCCAGTAGTGACTTGACTGTTGTAAGTTGTAACATCAAGATTGTTGGGCCCTGGATATAGAAGGTCTGGAGTGAAGAAAGAAGGTATTTTATCAATTAACTTTATTTTGGAAACGTCCATTACAAAAATATACTGTTGTTAGCAGCCAACAACGAAGAGGCCAATCTGATAGATTTATGATATTTATATGTGGCAGAGCCACTTTTTTTTAAGGTTTACTCATGGCCATGCTTAAACCACTAGGCCGGCCCATACTGCTAACTGTACAGTACATTCGTAATTGTATGTTGATTAATGTTCAAGCTATACTACATGCATTTGATGCAGCGAGCTTTACAGATTAGTAAATGTGTACAGAGGACTTTACTCTGCAAATAATAAGAAAAGAATGTTTACATAGTCAACTCTACCTCCCATTGTAATGTTTTTAAAAAATTGTAGCGAATTTTTGTTTTCGAACAGTTCACATTATATTTTGTTAAAAAGTAATATTATTTATTATCTAATGTTATTTCAGGCTAAAAAATATAGACTACCGAAATTATTAATATTTTCATACAGTATATCCGGTACTGGTACTGGTATGGCCATTTATAATGCGCCTCTTCCTTGCGGTTATAAAGCGCAGTTCCTTTCCCTGGTCATTTGGTCCACATGCTAAGTGTTGCTGCTGGAAATCAGCGCAGGAGCAGGCAACCCCACCAGGTACCCATTTATACTCTTGGGTGAAGAGAAGCAATACAGATAAAGTATCTTGCTCAAGGACACAAGCGAAATGCACAGCGATGGATTGAAACCCCGACCTCGAGGTTGGGAAACCAAACCGTTCCCGCTGCGCCAAACTGGGACTGAAAAATTATGTAAAAAATTAGCTTAATCAAAATTACATACAATAGAAACGTTGAATGTTCACTGGCATAGATAATTTCACTCTGACTACTGTACAGTACATACTGTAGGGAGGTTTTCTGAGTAAAATATTTTCATACTGTATGTTTCCTGAAAAGAGTAATTAAAAAGCAATCACCATAATTTTAAAATACTCAAAATATTGTAAATATGCCTTACTGAATCTAGGTATTAAAATGGCTGATTTTTTTTCTCCCTGAAGATTTACAGTTACCACTATATTTATTGTTATTGGATCATTCTTCACAACCTCCAGACTGTTTGGCTCAGAAAATAAGCCTTCTATCAGCTAATAAAATCACACAAACTTTAAGAAATAAGATTGATTGGATTTTCCTGGTAGGCTTAAAATTCAGTCTCAATTATTGTATTGTTAGCATTTTTAGGTGGATTTTTTTTCCTAAAAAATGATTCGGGGTGAATAGACTAAACTGTGACACTTTGGCAATGTCTCGAAGATATTTTGAGTTTCATTAGCTTTTAAACCAGTAGAACATTTAATACTGTGCTCGTCCATTTACAAGTCGGGTCTGCAATTCTTTAATAGACATGGTTTAAGTACAACGGTCTGCAAACCATGGGCTGCAGCTGCAATTTTGGGCCGCAAAACATTTTGGGAGGGCTGTGAAGTTGCCCCAGAGTAAAGACAAAAATCAAAGAATTTGTTTTTGTTATTATTAGAACAAATAAATGATGTAAATTTATTGTAAGAATAAGGCAGTAATTTTTATGATGAGAACTTGTCAGGTTTTTGTATTACTGTAGTCCCAGGTGCAGCTGGGCTGAAGCTCGGTGTCTAGAATCTCAATTTATTAGGCCATGAAGTAAAAATTTTGCAGAACGCTGGTTTAGTACTTAAAAAAGTATTAACTAGTCTCAGGCAGACTTAGCCCTAGATATGTTCTATTCTGTAGAGGTAGAGGTAAAGCGGGTTCAAGGTAGTAGTATAGCACTGGAGATTGCCTAATTAACTGCGCATGAACTGGTAAACATTTTCAGGTGTGTACAAAGTTAGGAAAATCATCTAACTGAGCACTTTAGTGAGTGTATTTTTAAAAGTTTCTAAAGCAGTATCAAAAAAGGGAAAGAAGTATTTTCAAGGACAGCTTCGCTTAATTAATTAAGTCAGGAAGAGGGATCAAATTAATTAAGTCGCCTCATCAAACATGTAATGGCAAAATATAGAATAAGTACTGTTCATACATTCATTATTTTTTATTATAAATTAAATGCAAAATATAAAAGTCGAAAATTAAAATTAAATTTAAAATAGTCCACTTTGAGGAGAGGGAGGCACACTGTCCCTCAAAAACAAGCTTGTGCCTACCTCAGAAGCCCCCCCCCCCCTGGAAAATTTGTGAGCATAAGAATTATGCTCAAGTAGTTAAAAATCATCTTGTCACATTATTTTGCCAGCTATCACCTTCCCAGCCCTCAAAATTAACGCCGGCATTTGGCAATGCTGATGTAAACGCCGACTAAAAAGTCGCCGACGTGAAGATTTTTTTTAGGCCTAGCCCAAGCTAACCCAGGTCTACACTCGTACTAGTAGTACCAGGTGGTAGACTCGGCAGGATTGCCGTGAACACAATATTAAAGTTTATTCTTAATACAGTATGCATTTGTTATCAACACTGATGAATCTACGTACGACATCCAATTGCGAATTAAACGTCTACTGAAAAGGAGTCAGCAGTCGTAGAAACTTGCTTTGAGTTCCGTCTTCATTTCAGGTTGATTACAGTTGATTTTTAAGGATTAGGCCAGAAGGCGATAATGCACTTTATAAACAATGGAAGGTGTAATTTTCACTTTATCTAACATTAACGTTTAGGCCTGCTGGTGTGTCGTTTTAATCGATAGATAATCTCTATGGCAACAATATTGGGACTGAGCTAGCTATCACGACGGTTCATTGACAGGGTGTTGTGCTAGGCCTAGGTGTTAATTACCAGACAGAGATGATTATTGTGTTATTTCGTCTGGAAATTTTTGTTTATTTAACTGTTTGTTTGGTTTATAGAAGTTAATTTTATGTTCCGGACCGAATAAAATATCCCTAATTTGGAATAGGGAGATCCGGTTTTCAGAAAGTATTTTATTAAAGGAAGAATGGTTTTGGGACTATATAACAGGTCAGCATGGGTTGATTTCAGGACTGTAGCTGAAACTAAAAACTGCCGACGTCATAACCGGCGTCAATTTTATAGGAAAGGAGATTTTCATTTTTTTTGCTGACATACTTTTTTCTAATTTTGAAGGCTGCCCTCCCATTTCATTATTTTGCCCCTTGCAGTTAAATTTTTTAAACCATTAATCCCTCCCCCATTTCTTGTCAATTTAAGTAGGCGTATTCCAACAGTACTGT
This sequence comes from Anneissia japonica, assembly GCF_011630105.1. Classification (NCBI taxonomy): domain Eukaryota; kingdom Metazoa; phylum Echinodermata; class Crinoidea; order Comatulida; family Comatulidae; genus Anneissia; species Anneissia japonica. Next base: position 546,226 of record NW_022709509.1, on the reverse strand, counting down.
AAATTCCACTAAAAGTATCCCAATTTATCATTATAGTAGATTGCTATTTCTTGGATGATAGAGGTTATTTTTACAAGGATGATAGAGGTTCTTTTTTTTTTTGTAATTGAATATTGTAGGCTTACCACCGAGCATTCAGTCGGTCCTAATTAATGTGCTTCTCAAAACTTTACAGTCTGCCCAATGGATGAGTTTGCACTATTCCGTACTTTGCACTTGTCACCGTGGCCACAAACACAATACTTCATTCGCAAAAGACATTACCTATTTCAGCTTAGATTTTGTCTAGACTTATGAGGAATGTTTCTGTAATCAAGCATTCTAGATCCATCAACAGCCGACTGTGTATCACTTTTGCATCTATTAATTGCTTGGCTGTGTATAATTTTTGGATCCAGAATATACAGTGGTTTCCTCCCAACCATTACCTAGTGAAAAATTGTTCATGATCTATCTGGATCTAACTCCAAGAAAAAAGGTGTATCCCAGGGAGAATTTGAATGCATCCCCATAAACTGTTTCCACCTACAACAGGTTCAGTCCCCTAAAAATTTGCGGAGTCTAAAAATGACACTTACAGTTAAATATCATCTCATAGTACGAACCCATTCTTCGGGACCCAAGTCAATACTGTATGGCACTGATGTATTCAGTGCAAAGAAGTTGTTGTCATTCCAAAAGCCTTGCATGTGATTAGCCATATTCATGTGTTCAATTAATGGGAATAATAAAATTGTGAACTTCATTAGGCGCACATATGTTATTGTTTAAATCCCAAGTTCATTTTTTTTTTCAACACACATTCACAGAAAGAAGATCAAATGATTTCTGTTGATTAGGTATAGTTGTCCCTCATTGAGTTGCCTAATGACCTGAATACTGCGATCAAGGTGTATGTATTATGAAATTCCTCTGAGTATCGTAGACAAGAAAAACCAGTAATGTGTTATCTGTTCTATAAGAAGAACTATATTTACGTTTCTAGATACATACATTATGGGCTTAATGATGTTAAGTGGCGACATTAGGGCTTCAAACGAAGGTTTTTGAAAAGTCTACGGAGTAGGCCTAATGTAATTCAATTCATGTATGAACATGATCGTATTACAAGTAAATTATTACAATATTTTAAAACAAACTGTAGGCATAGTCATTTCATATTCGTAAGCAGCGGCGGATCCAAAATTTGTTTGTCAGGGTTACGGAGCGGCAATCAGAGCTGGAACTCATGATCGAGTGAAGGTTTTGGAGTGTTTCCTTACCTATTTTAGCGTCCAGGATTTCCTGGGATCAAGAACTAGTAATACTGTAGCCAACTTGAAATATTTTTCCTTTCCTTCATTTTTTTAATTATTGAAATTCTCATCCAGCAATGGGAAGCCTGCCACTTAGATGTGGGGTTGGGGTGTGGATAAGGTTAAGAACATACGCTTCCTTTGCCCCATCTATTTTTTGAAAAGTTAAATTTATTAGAAACTTTACTATGCTATATAGGAAAAATCTATTACAATCACAAACTAGCAAAGGTGCTAAAGCTTTGAGGGGATTTTCTCCTTTGCATCCCCATCAGGGTTGGCTCTACCCCAAGACACTCTCTCAGCTCGAACATTCCTGCTCTCTCTTTCTTAACAGGCTGGATCTGCCCTTGCTTTACAAAAGTATGATTGGAACGAATCAAAGTAGAATGCAACAAAGTAATTAAAGAAGTTGAAGGAATTTTTTCCAATTAAATGCTTAAAACTTATTAAAAAAAAATAAATCAATTTAATTCTTTATCAACACAAAATACCTTTCAAAGGATGATACATCTCATATCATGGCTCTTATTGTGATGAACTGTCAAGCAATACTCAAATACTAGATACATGTTATGGTATTTTTATGCCATCTGCCCCAAGCATAAACGTGAAATAGATATTGCTAAAATGTTACCAGATCTCAAGACTCATCTTACCATCCATAGTTATTAAAGTCTAATTTTGTTTAGTCAGGAACCTGGATGAAAAAAAAAACAGATTTGAACTTTCATCACATAGATTCACACTTGATCTGCTAATTCTATTAATATTATTCTTCACAATTTAAAAAAAGCCATCCTCCTATTGGGCTAACTTAGGTCATCCTCATCTAGGTGCAGTCCAGGTGTCCTATGGGAACTTGGGTTTGTACAGTGTGACAGTTAAATAATATAAATGGGAAATGATGAATTCACAAGGGGCTGTCCTCACCTGTCATTGGTGAAATCTCTGATAGATGTGGAGCAACCCTTTAGGAAATGGACTTTACCCTCAGTTATCCCACTGGGGGCTTCTCATAGATTTGCAATGATTAGTATGCGAAAAATATGTTAAATATGACCAGGGGATGTTTTGTCTGGAATTATAATCTACTGAGCTATAATTTTTATTGTATTAGTTTTTTTTATCTTTAAAATGTCTATCATGAGCTTAAAAAATTCAAGAATTCAATTCCATAATAAATTGCTTAATTTTTATAAGTAATTTTATTTTTTAAAATTTATTTTTAAAAGCTAAAATCAAAATTGCAGCCTTACAGCTGATCTGCATGATATTTACAAAAAAATGAAACAGATTCAAAAGTTCAAAGTTTAATTAATTTCAGAAAAATTATGGAAAAATTATATAAAAATATATAAATGCAAACAGATTTTATTATGTACTTGTAAGAACATCTAATAATTAATCAAATATTAAACATGCATCAACATTTAAAAGGTGAAAATAAGAAACATTTAAAATTTCATTGAATATTGAATAAAAATATTAATTTAAATTTAAAAGTTAAAATTTTAAATATTAGGAACAGAAAAATATAAATTAAAAACAACAGTAAGTTATTAACTTACAATTAAATATGTCCCTATCAATTATCAGACAGTGCAGTAAAATAATACCTTTTCTGTATTTTTCACATAAACTTTTAAATTGGTAGTTAATCAATTCAATTGAGCTATTCATGGTTTTAATTGATTTTTTTAGGTTTTCCTGATAATATGGCAAAAAGTTACATCTTTAAGACATTGAATTAAAATTCTTGTAATGGTATCTATATGTTATGGAGTAATTTCAATTTCAGTTTTATTTTCAAACCTGAAACAGAGAGATAAAATACATAAAAAGACATTCGCTAAAGCAATGTCACATGTTGCCTACTGCAGGCCCTTAGGCACTTCACATTATGACTTCAGTCATTGAATCAAACAACTATGGATATGGAACGCATTCTCAGCTTCCTGGGGGAGTATTCTGTAATGCTGTTTGTAATCAGCGCAACAGCATTCAAACCTATCCATTTTTTATCCTAAGTGGAACAGAGACTGGATATTTAAAGTGCTTTGTCCTAGCTATATCTTCGATTTGGGAATGAAACTCCAGACATGAAGGTTAAGCGAATATCAGCTCTTTGAAAATATTTTTGACTTGGACTAGCGTATTTTGGAGCGTATATTAGCAATTCTGTCAGTCTCAAAGGTATATTTTTAGGTGATTTCAGTGGCAGATCCAGTTGTTCGAAAAATAGAGTGCCTGGGATAACTCGTTTTGCCACTAAATTCTAAATTTTAAAAATTTTAATGCAAATCAATTTCATATGCTATTCACTTATCTGAACTGAAACTGTTGTGGCCCCCCTCCCATTTGAAAAATTCTGGATCTGCCCCTGGAGGTACAAAATTATGTGTCTATAGCTAGATGGCTGGAAATGGCACTTTCAAACTTAATTTTGAATATCATTTTATTCCCCTCCCCCTCTCATTATTTTTCTTAAATTTTCATAAAATAAAATATTCCCCTCCCATTGCCCTTCAATCCACCTTTAAAATAATAGTCCTTACTGGTTTTTTCTAACAACATTTATATTATGATGAGAGTATGTGTTTTACCGTAGAAACAGCAAAGTATTTCTCGCTCTGTAATTAGTCATGTGATTCCGGTTGCAGATTATGTATGGTTAAAGAAAAATAAAGATGAGCAACATGACTTTGAATTCTTTGACCTTTTGATTAAATATTATTGCTAATAAATTATTAGAAAGCATGAAGGGAAAAAAGTATAATTTTTTAGGTCAGTTAGGATCATTATTTTAGAATGAAATGTGATTGGCCAGTGATGATGTATACTGCACAAGATTTGATGGAGATACGAGTGAACAGCACTTGCCCTCTACTGGATTTTGCTAAGCCCTTTCCATCAACGCTGCAAATCCTCTGGGGCTGGGGAAACTTATTAAAGGCTTTATTATCAAGGGGAGTTTATCCATCAAACTGATAACGGAGGATGAAGAACCGTTATTAAATTGCTGGCAGTGAACTTTAAAGAGAACTTTGAGTGGAACATTTTATGAAATTTTGCATACAGAGTGGAGATATATAATTATAATTGTGTAAAGTACTAAGGCAATTCTTCTGTGCATTTTAAATTCTTTAATCTATTTTATGATAGATAGGAAGGTGGACTAGTTGTTATTCATAGTAAGGGGGCTTCAGTAAGTATACTCAGTGCAATAAAAGCTAAGGAGAGTATTTTGTATTTTGAAATACTGTGTGTCAAAAAATTACCAGATGCATACTGTAGGCCTAAAGTGATGTGTCCAATATCTAGATGGTGTTTGCATCAGGAGATTTAATAGGATGCTTTGCCCTACCTGATGTGTTATCATACTGAATGCTCAGAACATTTCCAAATACTTGCAAAAAAAGTCTTGTAAGTGATTCGTGTGGGAATCAAACCAACAACCTCCAGATAAGTAGAAGCCTGGTGTCTTAACCACCAGAATGAGCTAGTTACCTAGAGGTTGTGGTGGGTTTCGATTCCCACCCGAATCACTTGCGTGAAATTTTTTGCAAGTATTTCGGAATGTTGAGCAGTCAGTAAAATAACATGTCAGGTAGGGAAAAACTTCATTCCTGTGTGTTCTTTGCTGTTATCAAATACTTAATTAGGAGTTGTGAATTAAACATTTATAATAGTTAATGTTGTTTAATTTATTTTGCTTTTTATATAAAATAAAATATTTTTATTTTAAAATTTTATAGAAATCTTGCATGCATACAGTATGTAAAATGATTAGTCCTCAGTCTTGTTCATGTCCTAGGCCTACAAACTAAAAAGTCAACAAAGATATGGAGCCTCGAAATTACTCGTTTTGTAATTATTTTGTGGGGGAATATTGGCCCTAGGCCTCCCCGCACTTCTGGGCCTACCACTGTCCTCGTTTGTTCGTTCGCTCGCTCGCTCGTTCGTTATGCTAATTATTTTGTGTTTATCAGTAGAAACACGCCTAACCATACTTTTAAAAATCAATTGACTAATAACTGTTGATAGGTAGCTTATCTGAGATTACTGTAGCCCAGGTGGTCATTGGAGGTGTTTGTGAAATGGACAATCACCATGCCACTTGACCATGCAAAAAAAAAGGCCATTCCCTTGGCTCTGGGTAGTGATGATGTTTAGTAAGGGGAATCCATCACTGTTCACAGCTGTTCCTAATAGAAATAACTATGTTTGTTTACACCTGAAGTTGATACATACTTGAGAAGGTTGTGGAGTGAGGTTTATGCATCAAAACTGCTAAAGATAGATCAAGACACAAACAGCTGTACCAGCAGAATGAGAGGTGGAGTGAAGCACAGAACAGTTGTTACTTTCGTTTGTCATCAGAGGAGGATGAAAATGCTGAGGGCAATGTATGTATGATTCTATCATGAGAATGAGTAATTTATATTTATAGCCTAGAGGATCTTCACACTCACAGTAGACAATTCTTAGGGCATGTTTTTATTTTATACCTCCATGTTTTGACCTACTGTACAGATTGTCTTCAGCCCATTTGAGTGGAATGATCCAGAACCACATGTGGCCCTGAAAAGAACATAGGTCACTGGTTACAAATGATACAGTTTTAATGGATTCTGAGTCAAACAGTTTGTTTGGCATTGATCATGAAGGTACTACACCTCCATGCCTCAATGTTGTATGCGATCATTGATCATTTGTTGTCATGTAGCTGTTTGCATCATGTCATTATTTTCTTTTATTAATCTGTTACCATGTACCTGTTTCTATGTCATTATTATCTCATTATCTTTGGTCTGGTTCCAAGTTCCTGTTTGGTTTGTCAGTATTGAGTTAACAGCAACCCATGTTTTATATTTTCTTGTATTATTATATTTTATAAAATTATTAAGTTATGATAAAGTGTTTGTTGTCTAGGAATTTGGAAAAGGAGAAAAAGAAGATAAAAATATAATTGAAAAAAATAAATAAAAATAGTGCGGAACAGACTCGGACAGTGAATCGCACTTTTTGTGATATCTAAGAATATAGATATGTGCTTTACCCTGTGCTTCAGGATGACGTGGATGGAATACTCCCCGGGGGCGGCGGAGTGGCATCATATTTAGGGGAAATTTGGCGACAGTCTGGGTTCCCGGGCCACAGGGGCACTGACCAAAAATGGAAACTATATTTAATATTTAATGAAACTATATAATACTATATAATACTATATAATGAAAGAATGTGCACATGTTTCTTAATTAAGTAACCAAGGATGATATACAGGTATTTCATGTGTTTCAACTGTATCTTCACATAGGTGGATTCAGGAAGGTGGTGGGGAGGGGGGGTAGGAATGGTGCAGCTGACTTAACCCCCTATATTTTTAAAGCATTAAAAAAAAAGATGGAGAAAAAAAAAATTTAATTCCAATTTATGTCTCTGGTATATTGGTAATGCCATTTTCATCAGCCATCTAGATGTTCCATAGCCGTAAAATCTGGACCTCCATCTGTAAAAGTCCCTCACTATCCCTTCCCCCTCCCCCTATTTTTAAATTTCTGGATCAGCCATTAATTCAGAGTGTAAAAGGTATTCAATTTTATTGTACCCTACTTTTAATGATAGCTTTTGTAGGTATTTTATCTCAGGTAATGTCTGTCTCTTATACACATCTAGATGTGTATAAGAGACAGATCACATATACTTCCTATCTTTTACTGCATTCAATATTGTACAGAATATAAAATTTCAATGAAATGAAATTAATAAGAATTGATTGTATCACCTGGGGGTAAACTCGGCTCCAGTCGTTGAATTAGTGGAATATTCAATAATGTCAGAGCACCCAGGATGAATTTTATCAAACAGGAAACGCAACTCAACATATTGTATCAATAACAAAACTATATAAATTGTGTTCATGGCTATTATTATATTTTAAAGCCAATCTCCTGAAGGAAAAGAAAATGTTGACATGTTGTACAACTGATTTTTTTTAATGCTCTGTCCACACTATCAAATTTTCTTTGACAAAAACTGTTGTATGCCCATATATAGTCATGATGTGCCCATATATGGTCATGATGTGATGTCATCATGACCATATTTAGGCATGTCACATATTTTGTCAAATAAAATGTGATAGTCTGATCAGTGCTTAAGATACGAGAAGGGTGTTTGATCAGATACAAATTTTTGAATATTTAAAAACTGGCATAACTATCCTTTTTTTCCAACATCCTCCCCCCCCCCACCCAGTTTTTAAATATTCAAAAATCTGTCTATAAACCGTAACCCAATTGTTTTCGTGAAACATCCGTTTTGTGGCTAAAGGCCTGTACAACCTATCAGATTTTATTTGAGAAAAACATGTGACGGACATGTCTAAATATGGTCATGATAATATCACATCATTGCCGTGTATAGGCTCATCATGACTATATAATGTGCACAACAGTTTTTTGTCAAAGAAAATTGTATAATCTAGACAGAGCTTTAGAAAAATCCGTCAAGTACAACATATTATATCAACAATTTGTTTTTTCTCCAAAGCATTTATATGATGAGAAACAGATGTGACACACAATTTTTTCGAAAGATAGTTAATTGCTTATTGATGAAAAGAAAAGTAATTCATTAATAATGTATTGGCAATCAATACTGCATTAAGAAATTAATACAGGTAACTGGAAATAAATAATATTTTCTTTGATAAAAAATATTATTAAAAAAATAATAATAACAAATAATAAAGGAAAATGCAGAAAAGGCTGCGGCCCTTTGCAGGTGGAAATGGCACCGCGAGCAGCCCTCTGAGATGGATATGTGCACCTTCTAAGATGTCATTATTATTAATTAATCAAGAATGCAAGATAAATAGAACAATTATAAATAAATAATAAAATAACTAATTGGTGTTCTGTTATTTTTAACCTGTTCTATTATTTTTAATTTTTTGTAAATTTCATTGTTCTCTTATTTTCAGTGTTTTGTTATTTTCACTGTTCTATTATTTTCAGAGTTCTGTTATTTCCAATGTTCAGTTATTTTTAAGTATTCTGTTGTTTTTATTAATTCATTAAAATTTTCTCAACAGTTAGGCCTACATCAATAATTAAAATGTATTGCAGCAAGCAAATTATGTCTTTGGCCCCTGTGCCAAGGAATGAACGATCAGAATTAAATCTTTGAATTGTTTTTTGATTGCAGGACATGTTTTGAATATTTTCTTCTCTCGTTGCTTCCATGCATGATCGTGCATATAGGTGTCCCATCAATCACACCAATCTGCAATTCTATTCCCTGATTATTCATAGAATATGAATTAACAGACCTAGCGAAAGCACTAATAGACTTTAAAGGGAACATAGTCTGGTGTCATTTTCAATTTCCGTGTGTAGTATTAACGGAAGCCCTTAGGAACAGTTGTAAAGACTTGGGAATTAGGTCCAATTGGATGCTATTTGCGAGATGACGATGCTTAGTAATTTTAGCTGGAATTAAGAGGTAGCATTGTTCGGCTATTGATTGTTGTCTTGTGTATTAATCAACTTGTCAGAAATCATCAAATTAATTTGTAATAATTTTATTGTGAAAGGATGAGTAAAATTATTAGGACATCGCTATTTATTTACCAAAAAATAATATAAATCTTTAAAAAAAAACCAATTCAGACTTTTCAGTAGTTAATAATTTTCTCATTCATATTTTCAATTTAAACTCGCATAAATTTACTAAGCAATACAAATTGTAATACATTTATTCTTCGCTTAAAGTATCTTAAAATTTTTACATATTTTTTTCATTGCCATAGTTGTTCTTGTATAAGCCCACATCAGGAATAAGCCCACATCAGGAATAAGCCCACCCCCCACCAATTAATATTTTTCTCATTCTTATTTGCAATAGCTAATAACTCGCATAAATTTACTAAGCAATACAAGTTGTAATACATTCATTCATCGCAAGTATCTTTAAATTTTTACATATTTTTTTCATTACCATAATTCTTCGGGTGTAAGCCCACCTTAGAATTAACCTTCCCCCCCCCCCCCCCCCCCCCACCCCTCTCCCCCCCCCCTTTTTATAATTTCACCAGTTTTATGTATTTAAGCTTAAATTTTCTTGGGCAAAAGTCCCTGGTATATTTTTACACATATCTCAAAAAGGAGATTCCTGGGTGGTTATAAGCCCACCCCCCAATAATTGACCCAATTTTGTGTTGAAGAGGGTTGGCTTATATAACAGAGGAATGATGGGTGTTACTAGATAATTTTATTTCAACTTTTTTTTTTACTAATAATTTCATGTTTAATTTTATCATCTTTAACCTTTTAGTTTTGTCACCTGTTTTATGCTCCAAGGTTGTGGTTACAGTTGATTCGTTTCTCGTTTCTCGGAGCACCTTGTTTGCAAATACGTGCATTTGAGAAGTACAATACCAGTTATGGTGATTAGAGAAACTTATATACTTAAATCAGTGTTACTATTTTTTATGGCATCAGAAGTTGAAAGGCTTTTTCACATACACAAAGGTGCTCAGAATACATAAGTTAAATACAAAAATATAAAAACACATTGAAATATATATTCTATGAAATAACCTAGAATTGCAATTATATTAATGCTAAAAACAAAACCTACCCTGAAATCATTTGTACTATTTTTGTATTAGTATCGTATTGTTATTATTTTTTATTATATTTATTATCATTGTATATTATTTGCTGATATTCATTTAAGGGATTTTCTACAGACAAAATTGCTAAGCATAAAATAGAAAATACATGAATATATTTTTGGTGACAGTAGTTTGTGACTGCCATTTCTTCCATTATACAGTAGAATCTCTAATTAAATTGACATTTTGGAGCTTAAAAAGGGTGTCCCTCGAATTGGTGTTGGTTGTAGCATTAAAGGATATATATATACATTTCCCTAATGTGATATATGTGACGTAGGTATAGCTAAATTAATTACTAAATCTTGTATTATGTAAGTGCTCTGCAGTAGAAAAATAACTTAACGTGGCCAAGTGTCCCCTTTATACTAATCAGGGTGTCCCAATGGAGGGGTTCATTAACCTACTGTATTGGTGTTTTTTTTTATGTCTTTTGGACAGCTAGTGTTTCTATTTGTTTTTCCCTTTATTTTTGTTAAGAATTTGTATCTTTTGCAGGGATAAATATAAATAAAATGATAATATTTGTACTATGTCAAATACACCTACTGTAGTCTTCGAAAAAATATACTGTATTCGATGAACCTAAAGTCATGGTAAAGCAAAGGGTAATTATTCAGAAGCTAAATCGATTAATACAATCATCTTGTTGATTATAAAACCAAATTAATTTCTCCAGGTCTTGTTAATGCATATACCATGCCAATGAACTTAAACTTAGCACTTGCTATTATTAGGTTAATTACTATTTAACCCACTTTCTAATCTCTCACATTTTGGGGATTTGAGTTTAGTGTAAATCATATTGTGATTTGAATCTTTGTTTAAAATGTGAATGTCCTTCCAAGCAGTCTTACACAGACGTGCTTTGACTGATAATATTAGCTTAATATTTTATGATGTATTATAAAAAATTGAGGTAAGAGGTCGATCCTCAAGAGGCCATATCTTGACCCTTTGAGGTTAAAGATGGCTATTTAATTTGTTACCTGTATACCCTCTGGGGTTGACCAGGCATGGTCTAAAGCACAGTGAAAAATCCAGTAAAAAATAAGAACCCAACAGAGTGCGGATTTGGTCTTAATTAAATCGAACACTTTCCCAGCTGTGTCAGACAAGGGAACTTGAACTTGTTACAGTTTATACCTCCATGTTACAGTTAACAGTTTGATGGTAAAATGGTAAAATCTGTTTTAGAAATGCTGCGCTCAGGAGGTAAGCCGGTTTTAAACACACTTTTGATGGTTGTACCAGACAACTGAGACAACTATAAACTAGCAACCTGTTTGAAATTTTTTTTTTGGTTTTGTCATCTTTAAGATATTTTGTGTTCCCATTCTACATTTGGTGTGTGTGAAGGCTGAGTTACTATGCAGCGTAATTATTTGATAGAGGCTATTCACCCCTGGGTGCTGTGTTCATATTCTTGACTTACCTGTCTATGTCAGTTCATTCCAAGCATATAGTAGATTAAAGAATTATTGATTTTATTTTGGGTTTTTTCCCTAGTCTATTGCGAAGTGCCACAGAAAAATAAATTTTACTGTAGATCTATTTTAATATCATACAGTATTACCTGAAAATAAAATTTTTATGGAAACTGTATCTCAAGCATTTAATGCTGTAGGGGTTTATTGGAATGCATTGTACAGTATTTAGGTTACCGGTACATTAATATTAAGAATAAGTTATGGTCATTACTATAAATTATGCTAACTTTGTGATTGCAAATATGTTAAAATTCATGATCATGAATGGTAATTGATATAATTTGAATTATAATTTCATAATGGTTATTCCATATTATTTATAGTTTTACAGTATAATTATTATCAAAATGGTGTTATAATTATTTATAGGCCTAATTAAAGTATACTGTAATAAGGTTTTGCTAATTATTATAATTCATGATAATAATTTGTAGTATTATAGTAATTATAATACTATAATTAAAATTTATGGCGAGCTTAGCCATTATAATTTCAAATGTTTATAATTCGCAGTAATTATAATTACCGGTATAGTGATTTTTATAAAATAGTTAAAATTCATATTAATTATAACTTGTTATTATAGTAGTTATATAGTACTCAATAATTTTTACATTTTATGGTATTTATTATAATTTCAATAAGCTCAGAGTTATTCATGATCATTACAATTTCTGGTGTTATAATTTGAATAATATTATAAATTCATGACAATTTATTGCCAGATAACATAGTTATCATAATCTATGATTAATTTATAATACTTATTATAATTCATAGTAAATTAATTTATGGTGTTTATTAAAATTTTGGATAGCCTTAATTACTATAATAAATGTAGTTAAAATAAATAGCAAGTATTTGATATGAGCTCCAGCAGCTGTCGAGCTGTAAATTTCAAATAGTCATAAATAATGTATATATAAAAAAAAAAAACTATAAAAATCAAATAAATCCGCAGGTTGAGTTTGCACTGTGAAAATCCGCCCCCACCTTGAGCACATTAGCTGTCATCATTAGTTATTTATTCATTCGTGTTACAAATGTCATCCTAGCTTGGTACCAACTTTCTTAAATTAGTCAGTAAGTTGTCAGGTAGGTGGTTTTATTTTCCTGCATGGCAACATTTCTAATGATTCTTGATATGACGTATTGTCAGCTAGATTGTTTTATGGTTTGTAACCTTTCCTGTGTCATTGATTTAAATTACTTATGGGTGTCATTTTATTATATAATTAAGAAAAAATGATTTTAGTCTAGACAACCCTGGATTAAAGGGCTATATTATATGAAGTGCCCATCTACCTGTATTACCACACACTATGCATAATCATGACTCCTTCAGGGGGAGGGGTTACCTACTACATGAGAACCTGGTGTCAAAGGGCATCTATGTGTTCTGGTGAGGTCCATTGAAAGAGGTCTTGTGGGATTCAGATGGGCTTGGAGATGAAGCATTCTTAACATGTAAGGTAATGGTGAATTTCGCCACCATTTTAATGGTATTTGGTGCAGAGTGGGAGGTCGTTTTCAGAGGGGGTTAGCTTGAAAAGAGAGTTCAGCCGAACCGTGGAAAACCTCCGGTCAGGGCCTTTCGCGTACTGTGCATTAAATTGTTATGTTAGGGCTGACTGTACTATCCTGTACGTGTACATGCCTTGAAATTCTACTATTCCAAAGCATTCCTGTACATACGCAGTCATTGGAAACAATTATGTATGCAATGATTACAAGCGTTACCGTACGTATACAATTGTACATAGGCAGTGATTTACAATTTTTATCATGGTGTGCCATTTATACGCAATCAAAAATTACTATACTGATCTCTACATACGCAATGATTATACTGTATATCAATTACGGTATGCAACAATTTCAAGAGTTAACACACTGTACACAATGACGACAAAATGCTACCGTAGTGTACTTTGCTATACATGTGCAATGATTTCGTGCATACTGTATGTATGCATTGATTATGCAATAACATACTTTACCTTACTGTACATTCGCAGTGATTATGGTTTAACAATGCATATTATGTATTAATGCTGTAACCTTCCAAATGCTAACTTAGTAAAGCCATACGGTTACCATAGGCCCCTACTAACTTCAGGGCGTTACTATACCTTACATATAGAGTGATAGCCAAAGTAAGCCTTCCGTACTCTAATTTACATGTGATTGCAAATTTTCCCTCATCTTACATACGCAATTATGGTATAAGTATGCATTAAGTAACAGGTGATGAATAATGCTCAGCCTGAAGATAAACAGCGTCTCTGTCGAGACATAATTTACAATTAAAATACATCAGAGCCAAGAGGTAAATGACCTGGTTATACTGTGGATATATTTAACGGAAAATATTTAATATGTGTAACAGGAAAATATAGTGGAGGAATTGTGCCCTCGGGGGGATCCTTAAGCAAATGGTTCCTTTCACTTTTATTGCTCTTTTCTTTTATTGAAAGCAGTTAAAATGTCGTTAGTAAAAGAGTTATTATTGCATGGTACATTACTTTTTAAATTTTCAGGATGGGTAATAGTTTCGTCTGATTTCGAATGTTGCATAGATTTTTTTTTATTTGCTTTTAAGGCAATATTCACTGATTTTGAAAGACAGTTTGAAGAAATTTCTTTATGGAATTTTTTGGATGTTCTTATCTGTTAGTAGAAGTGTTTGCTAATCTTGAGTATAATGTAAAAAATTTGTCAATCAATTTATCAATCAATCAATCAATCAATCAATCAAAAAATCAATCAATTAGTCAATACAACTTTTATTTTCTGATTTCAAGTACAACACAATTAAAACAGTTAGTGTCATATTATACATATATTGACTGCTCATGAGGGGAATGGTAATCTATTGCCCTGAGGTGATATGGAGAATGTAGCCTAGACTACGGCCTCCACAACACCGTGGGGCTATAGATTTCACCGTTCCCCGAATCTAGAGCAATCAGTATTTGTTTTATATACCTCATACATTGATTCTACGAGGCCTAAAAAAGTAATATAAAATAATACACACCAAGTACAGTAGGCCTAGGTTTACTTCCTAGGCCTAGGTGATCAAAGGGCAAATCTCTCTCGGCATCGTAGAGGTCGCGTCTCCATTTTATGTCTCGTGCATCTCTTAAATTTCATAACAACGTGGCTAGAGATTGCACATCGCGCGGCAGGGCAAAAAAGTACTATCCCATAGGGGAATAGTACTTTCTATTACCTGCTTCTTAACCATTCAGATGCCTTGAACAATCTATGCGGTATATAATAATACAAAGATAAGAAATGGAAAAGGGCTAGCAAACAAGCTCAATGCTGTTAACATGCAAGCCCAAACTAAACAAACAAATGAACATTGCTAAAAATAACAACTTACTATACAAAAAAAAAGGTACCAATTAAAAAGTGGTGAAAAAAAATTTAATTAATATAGTTAGAATTTTTGGAAATAGAAGCAGATTAAATAAAGAACACCAAATAAAGTATAATAGAATTTTGTTTTATAAATTTACTTTCTCTGGTATTATTTTTTTATTCCATATGTAACACCTAAGTGTAGGTCTCCAGTATGTCTGGCTCTGCCAATGTTCTCTGGTGGGTCATTGCTCATTTTAAAAATGTTTAATTTGATATTTAAATCTTTAATATTGATCAAATATTAAATGCGTGCTTCTTCACAAATCTGACTAGATTCCCATGTTGCCGATCAGGTCCAGTGCCTGGGCATAGGAATTTAATCTAGGAAAATGATATTAATTTTAACATTAATATTTCTGGCAGCCTCCATTGTTCCAGCATTGCTGTAGAAACCTACTCCTTGTAATGAGAATTAAGCTACCATATACTCATGTATAAAGATTAGGCTTAAAATAGCAAATTACGATCGAAAGAACAGGAGTTCGTCTTATACGTGCGACATACAAATATTAGATTTTTGAAATCATGTTCCTCTTATGTGCAGATCATCTATAGCATGCACATTCACTCTGCAATGAACTTACTAAATGTTATTATTAATGAACGCAATTTTAAATACTAGGAAGGTAGATTTTAGTAAACATTTAAAAGCCCATAAAATGGTATTATTTTGAACATTAACTCTATATTTAGCTTCGTTTTATAGCCAGCTAAATGCAGTATCAAATAAAGAGCAGCAAAATTTATGAATACCAAGTTCAAGTTCAAGTTTTATTTCAAAATATCATCATTGTAGCTTTGCAGCTAAATTGCGAATGATACAAATACCTACAGTACTCTCAAACGGGGTTGGAGGGGGGGCGTTGTCTTACACGGGAGTATATATGGTAAGACCATTGCTTAAGGTAGAGCTTATAAAAAATATAAGTGACCTAGTAGGTTCAAGAGGTCTTCCCATATATGGATTTGATAATATGACATCATCATGATTGTATATAGTGTTGACAGAGCTTAGTGATTAGAGAGTACACAAGCAAATTGAGGTGTGTGCCGCATAATAGCCAATCAGGTATGGGAACCCCAGGATGATTCATTACAAATAGCATTATACAATTAGTGGGCTTAAAATTTATCATGATGTCATTTTGTGAGAAGTTTTTATGTTAATACCCGAGTTAGTCAAAGATGACAATTGATAATTCTCTGGTTTGCTGAACTGATGGCTACGAAGCTTTTGCTTATCTTTTGAGAGGCTTCAGATAATACATGTCAATATTTATCTTACTCATCTTTGTTACAATGATTGTCAGATAATCCTAAGAGGAGTTGTATTGATCACTTGATAAGAATATTGAGCCATCTCCAAGATAAATGTAATTTATACAGTATCATAATATTACGTACCAGTAAATAATGCTAATTTATTCTTTAATGCAATTTTTGTCTCATTTCATACACTAATTTATTGATAGTGCATACTGTAATCTTTTTAACCTGTCTATTCTAGAAAGCCACATAGGTTTTATGAGAATATTGAGCTGTCACCATTGTGCCTAAATTCATCAAAATAAATATAATTTATAAAATATTACAATATTATATACCAATAAATAATGCTAATTTAATCTTTAATGCAATTTTTCTGTCTCATTTCATACACTAATTTATTGATAGTGCTTACTGTAATCTTTTTGACCTGTCTATTCTAGAAAGCCACATAGGTTAATTAATATCTGTTGGTATGAGTGCCATGCAACATTAGTTTCAACATACCAATGAAGTATAATGCTAATTTAATCTTTGATGCAATTTTTCTATCTCCTTTAATACACTAATTTATTGATAGTGCATACTGTAATGCTTTTGACCTGTTTATTCTAGAAAGCCACTGAGGTTGATTAACATCTGTTGGTATCAGTGCCATGCAACATCAGTTTCAACATACAAATAAAGTATAATACTAAATTAATCTTTAATGCAATTTTTCTATCTCCTTTCATACACTAATTTATTGATAGTGCATAATATTTTTGACCTGTCTATTCTAGAAAGACACATACGTTTATTAACATCTGTTGGTATGAGTGCCATGCAACATCAGTTTCAATATACCAATAAAGTGTAACTCTAATTTAATATTTAATGCATTTTTCTGTCTTATTTCATATACTAATTTATGGATAGTGCATATTCTTTTTGACATTTTCTAGAAGGCCATGTGAAACTATTTTTAAACATTTTTTGTCGAGTTATTTACGTTTTATGCTTAACATTTGATGTACTTTTCAATAATATTATTTCAGTACAAATTTGTTTCATGTTGGAATTTCATTTTAAGCACCTTGTGATAAGATAATGCTTCTTTAAATTATTTGTGCATAAAAAACATTAAATATAAATAAAATAAAGTTACCAATTAACAACAATTTACAAAAAGTGCAAGTTTAAAAGCAATTGATATTCTGAAACCAGTTGACTTACAAAATATGCGTTCTTATGGATGTATAGTATCTATTTATAAATGTTGAGTTTATAAGTGTGCTGATTTATAAACAAAGGGACTGAACCTGTTTGTTTTGCATTTAAGCGGAGTAACCTGCTTGCCTTAAAGGCCTATATTCATTCTAAATGGGTGCGTGAACTGTCAATTAAGATTTTCTGAAATTGATTTGTGACGAACCTTTTTGTATACATCATCAATTTTATCTGTCCTGTGTATATTCACACCAATACTTTTGTTTGTGTCTACGAATGAACTTCAAGTATAGTCGTATAGATTCTAAAAAAAATGGAATTATTGATGCATTATTATGGTACCTGTCTAGTCTCATGCATTATGTGTGAATCACATGCTGTGGATCGATATTTTTGTCATGTGCCTGCTTGACGATTTCTCCCTTATAGCCTACATACTTATAAACAGTTCATAGAAATAGTAAATTATCTGAATATCCGGGCCCACAACCGGAATCTGTATTTAGTGGTCACGGAAAGGAAGCTAGCTTAATGCGAGTGGCTATATGCATACGTAGTAGTTAAGTTTTTAGTATGTAAAATGCTATGTTTGGTAATTATAACAAAGAGGGCGCTATAATAAGTAATTATTGTGTGTAGGGTGATATTAATATGATTTTTGTCTTGTGCATGGGAATCCACAATAGTTGGCATGTATTGGAGGTCTGCAGCAAATCTGTAAAAACAGGTTCCCAGAGGACGTTTATGTGTACTGCTTCAACCGCACTTTCGCTCGGACATTTGTCAGCCTAAGAAACCTCCACAAAGCTGGTGCTTTACGATAGTTCTTTTAATTAATTACAAAATTTTTCTTGTACAATACAATCACATCACTAAAAAAAGGTACAAAACATTAAATAAATAAATATTTCACGAACTAATACAAATAAGCCTACAAGTAAATTTCAAGTAGAGAAATTAGTTAAAGAAGCACAGCTACATAACACGGCTGCCAAAGTTTTTTTTCCCAGCAACGTGAATTGGTTGTCCTGAAAAGAGGCACAAGTTTTTCTCTTTAAATGCTTTTGGGATTATTTTTCCATCGGGCATTTGTATCAACGAGGCAATCATAGGTTGTCATTCGTGTGCTGTCATTTATTTTTATTAAGACGCTAAGTGTTTGCGATATCTATATTCTTAAGTGCTGACTCATTTAGGCCTACCGATTTACATCGTGACAACTGAGAAGACAACAATGATGTCTACTTGCGTAAGCACAATAGACCTGAAAAAATAATTGGAGTTGAAGAATTAAAAAAAAATTTTGGTATAATAAGTATTATTATTAGTTCCTTGGGTGAAAACCGGCCTATCTCGGGTATTAGCCCACCCCCCTCCCCACCCCTATTTTACATCCGATTTCACATACAGTAACAGTATTTTCCTTGGCAAAAGCCAGGTTATGGGTTGACTAAGTTGCTCAGTTGCTGACTTCTAAAAATACATTTGCCATTTGATTAACTAGGGTTTAAGCCCACCTCCCAAAATCGCCCCAATTTTGTGATCAAGTGTATAGTAGGCTTATACAGAGGAATTCTGGTATGACAGTTCTGTTTGGTATAGACTCGCCAAACATATCCACAACCACTGGAATCCATGAAAGACCAATACATTTTCTGCATACATATATTAATTAAAACTAAACAAAATTAAATGACTATAAATAAGTTTACTATGGTGGGTCCTCAGGATCCTTCGTTCCACTCTTTAATTTTGTTTTATTTGCTTCACAAAGAAGGTTGCTCACATAATAAAATGAAATAAGAGTATGCCTTGACATTATTATGATATGAAAAAAAAAAAGAAAAACTCTAGTGTGTTGGATACCATGCCTGCCATTTTATACCTACCCTTTGTCATTAGTCTGTCTTTAAATAGGTCATAGGTAAAATCCAAATTGCCATGTAAAATTATTTCAAGAGTTCAATTTTTTATGGCAGCATCTAGAGTCTGTTTTTAGCAATGTAATATTTTTATATGAATGCTGAAGTTATGAACGGTTTTTGTATCGTTCAGAATAAAAATGTGTTAGTAGTTTATTAAGGTTCTGCTTAAATACTGTACCAGATTTGCAAATTATAATATGTAATAAATATTATATATAATATATATTATATAATATAATATAAAATATATATTATATAATATAATGATATATAATAATATAATATAATATATACATGTAAAATATGGTATGTATTTTTATTTTATATTGAATTTTCATTTAGTACTGTTTTACTTTCCCAAGTGAAAAGTCTGTAAAATTTATTAATAAAAGTCTTGTTAACTTGTAGCTCTGACTGTTGTCTCCATGAGAATATTTGACCGTTACTGACCAATTTTTAGTTCATTGACTATAAAACATAGGAATGGCAAAAATCTTAGAAATACTAGATTTTGTATGTTATTTATTATATCTTCATTCAGAATTGTACTGTTTATGGATATTGGATATGAATGATTTTATATCCTCTAGAGTTTCTAGAAAGCCTGTCTTTATAATATTCCCGATTTAATTACATTTATTTTGGAAAAGGGGAATAAGTGTGATTTATAGAGTATGAGATACTGTACCTATACTAGGAGCTTATGAATGTATCTAGTTCTGATGAGTTAAGCAAGATGACTAAAAATAAAAGTATGGCACTTTCCTTCTTTGTTTTATATTAAGTAAACATAACTTAAAATATGGCACTTTCTTGCCAAATCATAATCTTGCACATCTGAATTAATAAAAATACATTGTGAATCAGGATAAACAAACCTAGGTGGCTTTAATTATAAGCATGGCACTCATCCAAAAGTTCACAATCACTTACAACCCTGAATTCAAATCATAATGCAGTTCTGAATGAATGAACGTAGAATGGCCTGAAGTAAATGGCACTTTCCTTCTAGATTCACAGTCCTTTTATTACATCGAATCATTATGAATTGAAAGGTCCACTGATTAATCTCAGATAAGATAGTATAATACATATTCCAAGTATGAACTGGTCCTAGATTTTTATACTCAGATCTCAGTCGTTCACAATCTTTGACATTGAAGTCTTAAAGGTCATTGATACAAATCCTCTATGTGCACATTTCACAAATTATTCCTCTGCCGATATTTATATCGTTTTAGCAAAGAATAAACGGCTTTTAGGTAAAGCCTTGGTCTTCCCAAAGCCCTAGCTCAAAGTTGAGGACCGAAACCCTTTCAGAAGGTGACATTATCAGCAAGTTTCTTTTAACAAGATTTACAACTAATTAGTGCCTAGGAGCATAAAGGTGAGATATTATTCAACCAAAGGTGTTCCAATTATCTGATCTCTTCTCTTATAATTGTTTTGATAATCCTCATCATTGAAATCTCTTGTGGTGTCAACTTTCTTGCAGGTTGTATTATTTTAAGATTTTTATTTTTCCAATTTCTGTTACAGTATTTGTGCATAAAACTCGGATGTTGATTATCTAGTATTACATTTATGGTAATCATTTCGGTTCTAGTTAACCAATGATGATGTAAGATAAAGATTCTAGAATTAGATTAGCAAAACAGTGAAAAGATATGTTGCGATTTGCCTTGATTATTCAATTTTGGCACAGCAAAATTACAAGGAAGCAACAAAAACAAAACATTAACAACAATTAACATAATTCCAAGGATTGTCAAAAATGAACTAAATTATTGTTGAAAACTCTCTTTGTTGTACGCAGTGTCCAAAGACAAATTGATCTTGCTATGTAAAAGTTTTTAAGTAGTTATTTCGGCTTAAGCCAATCAGTGGTGATAGGTAATGAATGTTGAATTTAATTTATTCCAACTAATTAAGAGTTGTTTACAATTTTTCAAATTTACAAAATCCATGTCTCGCTCTAGTTAAAGACCACTACCCCTGGGATTGACCTTTCTATGTTTTTTCAGTATGTTGTCTTTATTAGAAATCATCTTTAATTAGAAAAACATTATCATCATTTTTATCCCCACCACTAAAACATTGTAATTGAAATCATAAATAATTTTCATCATCATGATTCTCACCAGTATCATTATCATCATCATCATTCTCATCAGCATTATAATTATCATAATCATCTCATCATCATCATCATAATTAGCTTAATCATCATCATCATTATCATTCTCATCAGTATCATAATTATGATAATCATCATCGTTATTCTCATCTGTATCAAAATTATTTTATCTTCATCATCATCATTGTCATCATCATCATCATCATCATCATTGTCATTATCATTGTCATCATCATCATCATCATCATCATCATCATTATTTTGCCATGATTGATATTATAATCATCAGTTTATTATGATGGATGTTTTAAATTATAATTATTAAAAATATCGCCCTACAGATGCTCGATACTATAATTTATCAATGCTATGGTGATTATGATATGATGATAATCATCATCATTGACACAACCCAATAGCATTATTGTCACTATATAGCAAGAGGTATTCTATAAGGGCACTGCCATGTCAGCCTGTTTCTGGATTGTTAAAAATTATAAGAAATTAATAGTATCATATCAAGGTGATATTGTGAAGGAATTTAAATTTACCAAAAAAATGTTGATATTTATTATATATTTCTGCAGGTGATGTCCTTGTATCACAAAGAACAATTGAGAATTTTTAAACCCCTTTAAAAAAAACCCTTTATTATTTTTTTTAAAAACTTTATGAATTTGATTAAGAAATCTGTAATCTTTAATAATAATAATAGAATTTAGAGTACTGGTTGATCCCTTTGGGAATGACTGTGGGCTTTATCAGGAAAATATGATTTGTTTCACTGGTTGGTTTTCCTAATGCAACCTTGAAGGATGATTAGGACGCCTACAGTTAAAATTTGCACATTTTATTGAGGTAAATAGGCTCATATTCCCCAGGTTCTTTCACTTCCTACATCTATAGAAAAGGGTAGGTGTTAAAATAGTTTCAGAGGCATTAAGACGCACCTTTTTACCATCTAAATGTTAAGCGCCTTTGATTTTTACTTCGGTATAGTTGAAATTGGCGCTATATAAATTATTATTATTATTATTATTATTAAATAGTTTGCTTAGAAACTTATTTTGCCACATTTTGACAGTAGGCTCGGTGTTTTTTAATTTCAAAGACAGAATCTATTTGTGTACTGTAGTTCTTATGTGGCTATAGCATAGTATACTATAAGATTTAAGCTAATCAGTTTATTTGGATATTTTCATTTCCTATTATAATGATATATAATTTCCCATCACTAGAGTCTAATTTATTTTTAGATTAGAGTTAATTACTACACATGTGAATATATTTTTTTGCAATGTTATCAAATTTCTACTTTAATTTATTTTAAACAGGCTTGTTGTATCATCTTTAGTTGTTATTCTAAAAATTATCCCAATATAGTCATAATATATTTAATTTTCATCTATTAATTTAAGGCAGAAATCTTGCTGAATTATGCTTTATTGTTTTAGTATTTTTAAATTTTTGTATATTTTAATATTATAAGTATTTTAATTTTTTTCCCACTTACAGTAACACCATAGTTTCATAGTGTTATCTGTGTTAATGAATACATTAAAGTTTCAATTTATATCGCTTACTCTGTATCAAGTAAGATGACATTGTTTTTCTTTCTAAAAAAAAAATTAGAATTTTTATACATTTTTTTTCTATCTTACCTCCAGGCATACTTATAAATAGTTGCTCGATAATTTTGTAATAAACTTTGTATATACAGTACCAGTTAAATTAAAGATGTACTGTCCCTTGCAAAAAACAAAAAAAATTCATAAAAGTCATTTTTGAAATTTACTTACCCATTTTAAAGTAACATAAAAGTTATCAACTTGAACAAAGAAATTAGTGTATTTAAAAAATTCCTACCCATAAAAACCATCATTTTACAGTAAAAAAATGATAGAAACACTTCCAGTCACTGGAAGTGTTTTATTATGTTTATTATAATTATCCAGTTAAAAAATAAGGGAACACATTTTTTTAATTTAATAATTTGTATGTTACTGCAAAATGAGCAAGTTAATTAAAAAATTTTTTTTTTTCTAGGGATAGTACATCTTTAAACTTATAGTATTTTTTATTGTTGTTTTATCAGACGTTGATGATTAGTATTTTAATGTTTTGTATGATGATGAGTGTTGTTTAATTTTAATTCAAACATTACTTGTGAAACTCTTGTGTCTTTACCAAGTCATATTTCTTTACCAAGTCTTACTTCTTTACCAAGTCTAGGTTCTTTACTAGGTAACATTTTTATCACCAAAGGTACATGTATAGATATACCTTATATTCAGTTCCTTTGGTGGGGTCTGACTCACCAAATCACTCCTATGGGCTACATTTTACAAGATTAATATCACACCTGTGTGGAATTGCTTGAAAAATTACCCGCAGACCTCAAGCCGAGCGCTGAAGGTCTGTAGGAGCTCTTCGTGTACTATCAAATTCAAATTGAATGTTTTGATACTAACAAAAGATGAGGAACTCATGTTACCAGGTTTTCAGTGGAGCAGTTGCGTCTGGTGTTAGATGAACCGCTGGTGTGTGTAACAATGGACTAGTTTTGCAGTCTGTGTGTCGGCGTCAGGCTTCATTCATTAT
Organism: Anneissia japonica; assembly: GCF_011630105.1. Lineage (NCBI taxonomy): Eukaryota > Metazoa > Echinodermata > Crinoidea > Comatulida > Comatulidae > Anneissia > Anneissia japonica. Next base: position 522,188 of record NW_022709509.1, on the reverse strand, counting down.
ATATATATTGTCTCAGAGTTGGATTTACTTGCCGTAAATTCAGAACTAGTGCTTCACCATGGTAAGTAACGTGTTAGAAACAACAAATCTTAACTGGTTCTACAACGTAAAACTACTCAGAAAAATTGTTCTAATTTTTTGAGTCATCCATTTAGAATATAAAACTTTTCCCTCGAGGCGACAGAAATATTAAAATGCCAGAGGGGAAAAAAATTGTCCATAATTCTCGTAAAGTATTGTGACGTGTTCTTTAACCATTATGAATAGAAAATCCTGACACGCTTTAACTTCTATGAATTGCGAAGGAATAATATTGTAGTTTTTAGTGAGTAATACCAAATTAGAAAACCAATTATGTACCCTAAAGGGTTTCTACGTTCATCCGATATCATGCAACAATTACCGTCATAATCCCTATGTAATCGAACACCTGATATGCGCCTTTTAAATATGTCTTAAACATGTTGAATATCTATGATCGAAAAAAATTGTTATTGCCAAGATAATGATACTGAAAATCTATTCGCGAAAGTGGTTGCCCCTGGCCTATTTTCTACAAATGACTAACTTTATAATAATTCCTATGCATAGCTGTAAAGTTTTGCAAGAGCTATCTAATTATTACTGGATTATTGGATATCACAAAATTGAGTCTAATACTAAACATGTCTGAAAATTCTATGCAAAAGCTGTGGGTTAATACTTAGCATGAAAGGTATAAAGTATGTAGTATTCTAGGATGTTTTCTGTTTGAGTAATGTAAATCAAGTTTCTTATGAAACAAATCAATGTGATTTATTTAAAGTTAAGTGAATGATGTGAAAGTATAATTTTGAGGGAACTCCTTTCTTAACTTTACATCTTCCCCAATACATGAGGCCGACTACTGTAGTGCTAAATAATAGTACCTTTTTAAGAATAATTGAGACCATGAATAACCACATAAATGACAAATATACACTTTTTTAAACATTTTTAGAGACTTCAGTATGGTGCTTATTCAAGAGAGACTATTAATTTATAGTAGTTCTTGAGAAATCAGTTGTTTTGTAGGTTACGATGATATGTACATCAAGGTGTGTTAGGTAATATCCTAGACCTACTCTTGATAAGTGCCACAACATTTATTCAAGAGCGGTACTTAAAAAACATGCTATTATGATAAAGCGATTAATTGAGAGTAGCGATTATTTGATTAAGGCACTTACTATATGCGACACTGTGCTTAATTGAGAACCATGATTATTAAAAAATGTACATACTTGTTCTGGATTTTTTAATTTAATTAAAATATTTTAATTATAGATTTACATATTTAGAGCACGACCTGCCCGGGCTATTGCTTTCTCTCTGATGCATACGGATATCACAGTCACTGTAACTGTCATTTATGAAATTGCCTTATAAAATATTATTACTAGACATTATCATTTTTTGTGGTATTCAAATGGGTCATTATTTTAAAGGTTGACATCCTTATCATATTTGTAGTTTGTCAACATCCTATTTATCATCAACTTCATTCACAATTAAACTTTTGTCAAGAATCGTTGAAGTTTGGCAACACTTAAAAATTTACTGCAGATTTAAAATGATTGATGTTTTCTTGTGCAGAATGCAATCTAGATATAGTAGACCCTCCTGACCTATATTAATGCATAACAAAGTTAATATCCATGAAATCAGAGCCTGTAGTGGGGTAACTATATCATAACTACAGGTCTTGGTAGGCCATCAGGATCGTTAGACCCTCCTAGGAATAATCCTGCAACAGGCGACGAGGCATGATGGATACAGAAACAGTGAAATTGCTGGGATAGGAATGTAAAATATTTAATGTTGTCAACAATATCTGTTATGACATGGCCTGTCAAACAACAGCGCGTATGTGTATATTCGTAGCAATGCTCACTGGTAGCTACTCTACATAATTACTTGAAGGCCAGCAACTGTCTATCAAATAAGTATACCACTTAATAACAATTATGAAATATATTGTTTATTTCACTTTCCTGAGTTTAAAAATAAAATAAGAACAGCAACTGAATGAATGTAATATTTTGAAATTATTTATTATTATTTACTACTATCACTTTCACTTTTCTTAGGATATCAGCAGTAGATCTATCAACATCAAATAATTATGATAATAATAATAATGATAATGATAATGATAATGATAATAATAATAATAATTAAGCATTCAAGTTCAGTGTTTGCATGGAATTTTCTCATGAATTTTTTATGATCATGAATTTTTTATGATCTTGTTTTATATTTTTGTACGAATTTAAAAGGAATTAAATAAATGTTACTTTGAATTGAATTGAATTAAATGAGGATTTTAAAAGAGCATGTTCTACATTTGCCTTTCATCAAATAATATTCTACAATATATGAAATAATAATATACAGCCATAAAATTTCAAACAATTGATCATAACACATTAAAGATAGAAAACTGTGTTCACTTTCGAAACAGTGGATGAACCTTATTAAACTCTACCTGAAGCCACAAAGGCTACAGTATTAGACAGCCTTTCAGTTTCTGATTCCATTGCACTATAGTGTTTCATTGATTTATATTACATTAAATCATTTTATTACATAAAGATTTTTTTAAACATTTCTTCTCAGGTCACCATTTAATTTCCATTATGATGCAGTATTTAATTATTTATTCTTGCCTGAGGATTCTATTCCTTTATAAACATTTGAAATGAAGTGGTTGGAAATAAGAAAGTCAATTTCTGACTATATTATAATAATTTTTCATTTATATTACATTAAATTGTCTTATTATATAACTGAGATTGTTAGCTTTATACCTCTCAGGTCACCTTTTGATAACCTTTATCAATATCATATTCAGTTTTTTAATCTCTGTTTGGCCTTGGGTTATGTATGCAATATGAAGCATCCACATAAACTAATGATTAAAATCATTAGTTTTGAAAAAAATTTAAATAGCAAAATAATAAATTCTAATATTCACTCAGTTCAGTGTATACACAGTGTATGTGAATTTGTTAAGAAAAGTATAAATTTGCAATCAACTGATCTTGTCAGACCAATGTTCCGTAAGTGTATAGGTGATACTTTTTCATGTATAGCGACTCAAATATGGAAAATTTCTCTGTTAAACAGTTTAAAGGCATGTCCTAAACAGGGGTCTCAAATCTCCCACATTTCTCAGGATTTTCTTACCTCAGCCCCGGACCATGTTGGGCCTGAGGTGGTCTAGATCCTCTCTGGCCCGTAGCCAGCTTCTTCCAAGGGGGGAATTTTCTGGGTGTGAGGTCCACAGTCGAAGCCCCGGTGGGGTCGGCGAAACCCCCAAAGCAAGAGGATTTTTGTGCTTTATGGGTCTAAATAATGCTATAAAAGCAGATATGTTTGAAAATGTCTGTGTTTGGGTGGGTCTGCAGTGCATTAGTTGGGCTGGGGGACTTATTTAGGAAATTTAAAGAGGGGGTTTCACCAGAAAAGGGGGGGGGGGGTTTGCTAGAAAGGGAGGTTCTCCCGAACCATAAAAACTTCCCTGGATACGGGCCTGATCCTCCATCTGTGAAGGTCCCTCCCTGTGGGCCCCACTCTTTCAATTCCTGGATTCACCACTGCAGATCTCCCGGAATTTACTTCTTCCAACTTGGGACCCCTCCTTGAAACCTGTTTTTTCAATAAAGTTAAGAGCATGTTAGGGCTAGGTTTGGTTGTTTCGTACTCATTTCTTTTAAAAATTTTATTCTTACCATTGTTTTTACGTTGGTGTATGACTCTAAAGTCCTTTTCAGACAGAGCTGCAATACCACAATATTGCAATTTGAATCCTACCATTTCAATTATGTGGTAGTCCCCAATAAGCTGCAAGGGTATAGGCTGGGTTTTGGCCTACGATCCCCATTTTAATGAAAACTCAATGGTTTTTATTGAACTAATTTTCCATCATTGAAGTATGTCCAGCATTCCCACAACTCCCCAAGTCCACACTTCCCCCAGCCTACACTTCCCCCAGCCTAGGTATCAGTAGTTAAATTAGAAAGGCACTTTACGGAATCTCAGTTGTCTTTCTCCAGCCTGTACGTACCGTAGGGATACTCATGAGCCTGTGTGTACTTATACAGCATGTTCAGATGCCAATCTACTAATTACTGAAAAACTGAGTATAACATCCTGTAGGTGTTTGTCCCACTGACGAGGGTGTCATAAATGTAAAGGGCATTGGTATGATGCACAAAGACCAATGAGTTATTTACAGTAGGTGTATTGACATGGTGGATGATGGGAGCACAGAGGTAAAGTTGCAGGGCGGAAGGTGGTGCTCGGTGATTAAGTTAGAGGTGGTTAGCTTGCAAATAAGGTGATATGTGCTGATTTTTTTTTTTGAGTGTAAATGAAAGATGAGGATAGAGAATTTAGTAACTTTGTGGTTTAAGGTTGTATTATTAAGGTTCCCCTTCTTCTAATCTTAGGGTTCTCGGTTGAAATCCTGTGGAATGTCTACAGTATTTTTCTCTATTTCTCAAAGTAGAACACTTACGTTTAGCTTCAAAATAAGACTTGCTATAATTTATGGAGCATCACAACATGCCTTAAAAGTGAGCTCTGTATCTTGTTTTTGAGATGAAAAACTTTTTTAATAGAAAGAAGCATGAATTCAGTGTCATTTATCTTACGTGAATGTGGTTGGCTTTGTTATGAATTTCACTGGAAAATTAAAATTTAAATATCTTGATTAAAAAAGATCTTCAAATTAGTTCTTAAGTATGAATTTCGGAGTAGATTCTTTAGCTACATAGATCAGATGGCAATTGGAAATAGTTGATTGGATCATTGCAACTACAGTTATTATTGCTGAAAAAAATAATTTGTAAGTCAACCATGTTTCATGGACTGCATTAACCTTGAGTTTTTTTTTTCACAAAACCAGAATAACGAGAATAAAGTTTTCAGATTAGAAATTTAAAATGCTTTAATCAGAAGGCCTTGAACTGTTAGCCGTATTCTCACTCTTTGACGAAGTACCTTCACCAAATCAAATCTTTATTTTATTCGTTATCGAGAATGTTCCCAAGTGAATGGTCTAGATCAACTAAGTGATGAACTAAGTTCTTTGGTTGCAACCGCAAAACTTAAGCCTTTGTGTCCGCTAAGCTGTATGTTAGTCCCTTGCCAATAGTTTGTGGTCGCTCTTAACATGATCCTCATCACATCGAATCATAACTCTGGTCATGTTTAGAAGAATTCAATTATTTTGAGCATTTATCAATGTGTTAAAGATGAAAGATGAATATAAATAACTTCACTGAACTACGCAGAAGTCACATTTTCTGATAAATGGTTCATTATATACAAAGGAATTTCACAACAGTCTATTTAAGTTGTTGATGGTAGCTACTCTACTCCTTAATTTTCAATCCCATCATAAAATGTTGAATTATAGATTGTGAGGTTATTTCTTCTGTGATCAAAAATTCCAAACATAGTTTTGTGGATTTCATCAAAGGTATCTGACATTTATGATCAGGTACATCAGAAAATATGTTGAGTATCGCTTGATGAAAAGCCCCGAGGTAATATGCGAACATCGAACTATATTTATTGCTCTACCAAGCTAATGTTCTGGCTGTCTCAGGCTTGGATGAGAAAAATCATTTTTTAAATTTATGAAGATTCAGCAGGAGATAAAGAGTATCGTCTTACATTCACTCCCCTTTAGTGCCAACAAACCCTTTCTCTAAATAACTCCTTTTATCTGCAAAAATAATCTTTATCAAAAAACACCTGTATGTCTCTGCTAAAACCAAGTTTACTTAAGTGTTGTTTTGATAATCTCTGTTTTCTGATTATTCCTTCCATTTATTCATGGGAGGGACAGGGGGAGAAATGAAATCAGAATAAACAAATGAGGAAAATGAGGGTGAACAAGGGAAGGAATGAAATCAGAATGAGCAAATGAGGAAAATGAGGGTGAACAAGGGAAGGAATGAAATCAGAATGAGCAAATGAGGAAAATGAGGGTGAACAAGGGAAGGAATGAAATCAGAATGAGCAAATGAGGAAATTCATTGAGGATGAATAACTGGAAGGCCTGAAAGGGGGAGAGGACTGATACACAATGAGGATGAATGGAAAATGAATAAGGTAGGAAAGAAACAGATATACGAAGCAGAGTATGCCGAGGAGAATAAATGGGAAGAGACGATAAGAATAAAGATGAGTATGTTGAACACTAAAATAAGAAGAAAGATGAAAAATATAGGAATTAAAATGGAAAGGACACTGAAATAGGAATGGAAGGTTTCTAATTGGAGAAGATACTGAAATAGTATAGCAAAGGTATTTTAAATGCAGGAGAGAATACAGATTTAGTGAAAGGAATATAAATTAAAGATGACTGATAATAAAGAAGGGCAAATAAAATTAATTTCTAGTTTCACGTCCCCGCTCTCATCAAATTTTGGAGCCTCATGAAAAAATTTACTATTTGCTATTTTTCAAAAAAACATTCATTTTTCCATGGACAATAAAAATAATGACTATCTGAAAGAATGATGTCAAGCCAAAGAGGTGGGAACATGAATGGCAGCAATACATTATATTTCTGTTATAAAAAAAATATTTCCACTATTTACCAGCCTGTTTACACCACTAGTACATAGGTTAGTAAAAAGCAAATAGTAAGTATTGTCACCAAAAAATAATTTCAAATCCCTGATGTGAAACTAAAAATTAATTTTATTTGGCCTAATATAACAGGAAAGGAGAAATATATGAATGCCCTGCTGCCAATGAAAAATAAAAAAAAAAAAACTACATTTTAATATCCAAATGAAAAATGTGAAAAATTAATTGCAAGTGAACTCTCTGTGATCCTATTGGTTGAAGCTTTTTTATTGAAAATGGTGTTAGACATGTTTACATGCTCACTTCAATGACAGGAAATTGCCGCAATTCAGATAATAATAGGAGCAGGTATCAAATCCGAGAATATGTTTACATTTATCTTAATGCACTACTTTACTACCAAAGCTCATCATTTGTATTCATTAAGAAATGTAGTAGGCATTTATTCCATTGTGCTGTTATCTCTTACAATACAAGATTGACTTGACTGTAAATAAATAGTAACATTATCAGAATAAATACAGTTTTTTCCAGCAGATTACTCAAGCTAAAATTTCATACTTTATGGCAAGATTATAGCAGGATAGATCTGATAAAATTAATAATTCATTTTAAAATAAGCCACAAAAAGAATGTATTTTAAAAATTTATCTATCATTCAGCCAGTTAATCAATGAATCATCCTTTTTTTCCCTAAATTTATGATATTTAAAGAAAAATTATAAATGTAAACTTTATATTGATTAAAATTAACTATGTTACATTTTCAATGATAATGAGCAATTTCTTTGGAAATAAAAAGAATAAAATATTGATTTCATAATCTAACTAAAAATTTGTTCTCTGATTATTCATTCATTGCACATGCTAGTAATTTATATGCATCAAAAAAGAAAAAGAAATCATCCTTGTTGCATTACTGTACTTTGCCAGAATCACTAAACCTAGTTTTTTTACATTTTGGTGTTCTATTGCCATGTCAACCAATTGATGAGATAAAATATTATAAAGTGCTGTAAGTTTTAATAGCATATATTAGACAATTTTTTTTTTTTTTTTTAATTTTACACACATGCACCAAGGATTGTCAGTAGTAGTATATCACTGTCTTGCTGTGTAGGTGACAATCCCTTACACAAGACAAACATACTTACACGATGCTTTACACAAACGAATTCTCAATATGAGGCTTAGGAGTGGAGTTGTTTGGTCGTGAGAAAAAAATCCTGCAACACTGACAGGAATGGAACCCATGATACTGGGATTGGAAGGCAAGCACCTTAACCCACTAAGCTATTAAACTCTACACCAAATGGTCAATGAGATTACATAAAATGCAATTGATTTCCAAATTTGTCAAAGTCGAAACATTGGCGGCCCAAGAGAATCTCTGACGATGGTTCCCTGTCCCAGAGAACGCCTAACTCTAGTCCCACCATGGTCGGAGCAAGTTTTAAGATTAAAAAATGTAGATGCCTGTAAATAATTACTGGTATATGACATTTATATACAGTCAAACTTGCCTAAGTCGAATCTAAAGTGCCACTGAAATATAGTTCGACTTAGATTAAATTTGATTAAAGCAAAGTCAAATTTTATTCGAGTTATATCACAATAGCAACTTGACTTGGAGAGTTAGGCCTTACGGAGACCCGAACAAATTAACATGCACTGACGGTACACGCACGATGTTGACTGCACATTTGGCCTAGTACTGTAGAAGTAAAGGCCTAGGCTACCTAAACTTACCTTGAAAACAGTATTCTTCAGAGTAGCAATACATTGCATTAATTCTTCAATTATTACAGTATATTTAAACGTTTTATTAATTGCTTCTATGCCATTCTTCATTCTTCTTCATTTGAATACATTATAAAGAAGAATTGGTCAATACTTAAAGCTTAAACATATTTACGGTATATTTATCTTATAAACTGCCATAACATTTAATAACTGATTTTTGCATTGCCATCAAGCCAACATGTTTTAAATACGATAAATTCGGTTGGAACATCCCAAAGACCAAACCAATACTTACTAGGTGAAAGTCTACTATCAACACGTATATTAATCGTAAGTAAACCAGATGTGTATACCCCACCGCAAAATGGACCGTTCCAAAATGCCCACTGCTCATGCACGTGCTTGCTTCTCGCTGCACCGCGAGGAGAGCAGGCGATGCTCTGCAGATAGTTTGTGTCCAACGAAGATCAGAATGAAGATAAAACTAGCATATTTGTTTCATATGATGGGTTATTCCCTATACGTGAATTCCGTAAGACATTTATTTTACAATTACTGTATGTATCTTACAATACAACTTAATTTACTGATATTTAAAAAAGAACTAACAAAACCTGAAACGGTGCTTAAACATGAGTTGCTTGTCGACTTTACCACATGTCTGAACAATAGTAAAGGATTGTGAGTTGAGTCGCATGTAAAATAAACTACACAAAGTACAGCTATGCAATGTAAACACGAGTCACTTGTCGGGCTTACTTAGCGTGTGAATTTCTGCATTGCCAAATGTATGAGTCGCTTGTTGACGTTCACAGCGATGTTGGTAAAGCGGCGACAGCTTAAAATGGTTGAAGTTTCACGTCAACATTTGGACTTTGACTTACAGACTAACAATTAATGGAAAACAGATCAATTTGGCATGTAAAATATGTTCGACTTTCGTTTTTATTCGACTTAAATTTATTCAAGCAAATATTAACCATTATAAATATAGGGAAGATGAAGTGACATGAAAATAATTTTGACTTTGACAATTTTTCGACTTAGGCACATGCGACTTAGGTGAGTTTGACTGTAGTGCACATTGCAATAAACTGACTCTTTGCACTTAATATTATTACTTATACTTCTGGGTAACTTAAATAAGTGCCTTGTTCAAGGACACAAGCAACTTACACGCAAGGTTCAAACCCTCGACCTGAAGGTTGATACTCCGACCCACAACTTTTGAGCCAACCGCTTCCATAAGCAGGGCGAGAGCCGTAAAAATGACACTTTCAGAGTGTAAAATGCTTTTTCAAAGCAGGGTTCCCTGATAAAACGATTGGTTTCTTTTCTGACCCTAACTGAGGGTGTGTGCCCCCTTGGACCCCTGCTAGAGCCATCACTGAGTCAACCACCTTCAAAGTGGCTTAAAGACAAAACTCCTTTCCCTCCCTATGATTAAAGCAATGGTCTAATATTTTTTTATTGGCCTCCTTTCCCTCCCTATGATTAAAGCAATGGTCTAATATTTTTTTTATTGGCCTACGTCATAATCAATATTAGTAATTGGTGATGATAATCGTCAGCAAGTTTGACAGACAGGCTTGCAATTTATTTGTCAAGCCATATGCCGCTACAGATTGTATCGAGTTATGACAACCTAGGAGAACATCCTACCTACTAGACAGGTGCTCCTATGCACCTAGCTAATCTATGGCTCTCACCCTGCCTAACCGCATTATCTCAACCTTAGGACACCTCTCCTTGTGCGGTAGCTATCGGATAGACAGTACAAATATACAGTACAATGAATCTAGGGTGCCAGTGCTATGATAATTTAAGAACGATACTGCAATTATATTGGCTTTATGAATGCCAACTGGACACCGTTTCTCCAGATAACTTTAGTCCTCAATATCTACTTACAGCTAACTACCGAGTTTTTACATGTTTGGATAGATCAGTTTCTCAGTGATGCGTTGTTGTGATTACCAGTAGGTAGTGCAACAGTTGCTATGGTTATTTTAACAGTGATTGACAAATGTCAATCTAGTCTTGTACGACCAAAGATTTGCAATAATTATACAATCCTAGTTACATCCATGTACTGTATGGTAGCCTGAATATCCCTTTTTATTTTTATATATTTGTATATTTATATTATCTTTGTTTGCTATTGTATATAAACATGTTCATTTATTCATGTATTATATTACTTGCAAACATTATATACTGGCCTATATATTTATTTTATATATAGGCATATTGATTTATTATAATTTTGCTGTAATTAAATACTATAAAACATATGTGAATTGATAAAAATTGATAGATAAAAATTACTTTTATTTTAAATGTAGAGAAAAGTAATCATGTACTTCACAATGGCAATAAACCTAGTATAGTTCTTCCTCCAATGAAAGACCACCTCCAATTAAAGACCAGTAATCTCTTGCACCAGATGAACACCAATCTTTTATTTTTGTTATGATTATTTTTATAACTAAGACTGAAGCTGCTGAAGACCGCAAAAACAATTGGTCCTTAAGTTGGTCTTTAGTTTGAGGGAGACCTCTATATTTATTAATCTTCCCAAATGTATTTAACCATCTTATTCTCTTGTGATTCACAATTTCATAGCTTGTTATGCAATACCTTAAGGAAAAATGTGTTCTAAATGGGGAAAGGTAAGCAAGTATACCAGCTTGGCCTTACAGCTAATTTGTCAGAATTGCAATTATGGGGGTTCTTAAGTTCAACCCCCCAATGGGGGAATTATGCTTATCTCAAAGACGTTATTTATCATTTTCCAAAAGGCTTTAATGAGGAGTAATAACATAGGGCCCTTAAGCTTTACAAGTTATAGAAATGCAGACCAAATGAATTAATTATAGTAATTAAGCAGAAAAGAAAATATCTTCCAAAACAAAAGCTGTTCATGTTAAAGGTCAAACCAAGGTACTCAAAACTTTCTTCTCAACTAATGATGCAAAGTAAAATAAATTTCAACGGCAATTTCAATTGAGTCTGTGTAAGAAGACCATAGCGGTGTGTTGCTTTTATAATCAATTTTGATCTATCAAACTCGGGGTGATCATTTAGAATTGACGAGGAGTTCCTTGCCCGTTTGTATGTTGTTATTGTAAGGCGCAACAAATTGCAATTTCTTGTGAAGATTGTTGCTGTATGCTGCAGCATATTTCAACTGTGTGGCTGTAGGATACGGGTCTAGTGTTTATAAGATCTGTTCGGTAATTGTGAGGTGTTTAAAGGACTTGTGAATTGATTGATGGTGCGACTCTTTATTTGTTCCTTAAGGTTGCATATTGGTGGATGTGAAGGAAACGATAAATTAATGTGTGTTTGTTTGTTACAGGATTCTGAGAAGATTCTGTTGTCATAAAGGTCTATCGAGATTATCAATTTTTTTTTTGGACAAAAAACTGTTGTATGCCCATGATGTGTCTATTCATGATGTGATATCATCATGATCATATTAGGCATGTCTTATGTTTTTGTCAAATAAAATTTGATATTCTAAACAAGATTAAGATCTGCGTTTCATAAAAGTGAGCAATTGCCAACCAAATCATGTAGATCTTATTGAATCTGTATTAATTTTTTTTACATCATATCTAATTGTAACTTAGATAGAAATAAATTAGATATTTGGAGGATTTTGCTTATAATACTCTTTCTAAATTTATTCAGTCTATTGAAACTGATTTGAGTTTCCTACAATAATTGACAGCAATGCCATTTATTGTCTACACACACTTATTTTGATATTCTTTGAGTGTCAATAGATATATCGAGCCCTGTAATGATAGAATGATGGAATTTATTCATTGACATGTTTTTCTTCAGCGTTTCTCCATTGCTTGATAATAACAGCCATCAAAGACTAAAGCACCTGAATCAATATCTATTAATATCTACGTGTAGGGTATATTCTCACTATATGCCTAGCACATTTTCAGCTTTGCATACTCTTAAGCCATGTCAATCAGCTCATCAAATCTTGAAAGCTAAATGGACAACATCTTACGTTATTAGCCGCTGCGTGGAGACACATGATAACCACGCATGTTATCTCGCAACTGATATTACGATCTCAACTCTGGATGACTTTTATACATCTGCGTGATAAATACATTTACTTTTTGTTGATAATAACTTCTAAATTTTCCATAAATCTAATAGAAGAAGTAGGTACACATGTTGTAGCCATTAAAAACGAGCAATGGAAAGATGTTGGAAATGTTAACGAGTTCCGTTGATGACCCGGCAGGAGTATTTAAGACCATCACGGATCAGATTATGTTCGATTGAATCGGAGAGTTTCGCGAGAGGGAAAAGGTAGATTGATAAATTTAATGCCGAGGTTTAGATTATTATTAGAAACAAGGGCTTGTTTATAGTTCATTGTTAATCGTCAGTATGTTATGATGTGGAAGTCAAGTTGTTGACCTACAAATTTGTTTGAACTCAATTTAGCTCCTGGCTATCTGACTGAACCCTTCCGTTTTCTCGTCTTAATCAAAACTAGCTTACCAGTAAATAATTTTTGAAAAAATTGTAATAATTCTCTTATTGTTATGCCCAATATTAGATTATGATCTTTCCACAAGGCAGAATCTTAAAGATGTATTATCTCCTGAAATTACAAAAAGTCATAAAAAATTAAATTGCTCATTTGCAGTAACATACAAATTATTAACTTGAGCATAGAAATTATTGAATTAAGAAAAGAGTGTCTACTCTGATTATTTTTACTTTATAAAGATAAACATAATAACAATAATTCCAGTGACTGCAAGTGTGTGTTTCTATCATGTTTTGCTATGAAATTATATATAAATATTTTTTTAATACATTATTTTCAATTGGTTTTTAAAGTCAATTTTTAAAACTTTTTTACATTTTCAAAAATGATTTTTATGATATTTTTTTGATGTTTTGCATTGTTTCTGGCCTTTCAAATAAAAAATTATATTCTACTTTTTATTTATATTAAATAATATCTTTGGCAGGTGCCAGTGTATGTTAATGCAATTCATTATTATTATATTATTATTATTAAAAGTGGTGCATGCAGCAGAATTCAATCCAGGTTTATACACTTTCAAGAAAACCTATTTTTTGTTGGGCTTTAGGCCGCATAACAATAAAATTCTGTTTCTTGACTACCAATAAACAAATTAATTATTGAAATTGTTTCTTAGAAGACTGATTACGGTATGTTTGAAAAAATTTACATAACCCTTTTTTCTCTTGTGTTGAAATTAATAACAGAGACATTCAACCTTTTTTCCAATGTAGAAAATTTGAGGTTTATGTACTTCCCTCATAATTACTGATGATAATAATTGATTGTTTGGTTGATTAAGTTCGCTATGTTATCATGCGCAATCAGTGTTTTAACTAACGAGTCATTCCTTTAATTAACCAAATAACGTTGCACTTCAGCTCGTCATCAATACCATTCAGAAACATTTGAAAAAATTATCATAAACTTAATTTCAATTGGAATGATTATCTGTGGATTTATAGAATTCATTCGACTATTATCTTGTAAGGATTAAAAGAGGTAATGGGAAGGCATGGAAGTGGAAGGGGGATTAAATCCAAAACAAATCATGATTTGAGCAGAGTCCTACACTGTACAGTTATTAATTCTGTCTTTTCACCTCTCTTTTCAGCTTTAATATTTCTTTCATTATGATTATTCTACTTATGTTATATACAATTTTTTTTTTAATGAGTTTATCTAATATATTTTTTGTAAAGATGGACTTTTTGTAACTTTGATTACTAATTTTATTATAATTTTGTTTCAATTCTGTAAGTGAAATCTTGTTGCCACTGAATGGAGAACAAATAGAATAAAATAAATAAATAGTAAGTTTAAATTAAAAAACACAGCCCTTTTGAAAGAAAAACACAGACACATACACAAAAAAAACCCCTTGAAGCGGATACAGTATCTCTGCTAAGTGGACTGGAGTTACTCATTTTTCTCATATTAATTCATGTATACCTTCTCGATTAGTCAGACTTCATTTTTAGAGAGTTGAAAAGGACATGATTATTAAGACAACAATTCACAGAGAATGATGATGAATTCGAGTTCACGCACTGACTACACAGGGTTAAGTCAAATTGCCGAGCATACTTCACGGTATACCACCCTCCAGAATACATTTTTTTTTAAGTGTATCTTTGGCTGCTGCTGCATTAATTTTTGAGAGAAATGTATTTTTAGCATTGGGATTCGACCCATGACCTTCCATTACCGTTTGAGAACTTACCTACTCAGCTACTTGATTTTTCCAATTAGGACATTTTTTTAAAATATAATGTACCATGTAGCAGTACCACCAGTGTATGTGTTTCTCCACCATGTCAATGCTGTAATTGCCGCAGTGTTTTTACAGCAATATTACATAGCAATTAGAACTTTTGATCCGCAATCACCCTTTCTGATATGTGGCAAAGACAAGCCAAACCAGTCACTCCTCCGAAAAATTAATTTTTAGTTATTGATATGGGGTTAAACAGTAAAATGAGAGAGCTATAAAATGGTAAAAGTGTCATCTGAATCCGACATTTCATTATGAAGTTAGAAGCGTTTAAACATACAGCTGTTTAAAGAACAATATTTGAGAAATCGGCCTTGAAAGTTTATGATTTTGGGCATTTCTCAGGCAGAAACCATCACCAAATTGTTACAAATTGTTGTTTTAACATTGAAAATGGGGAAAATAAGAGCATATCATGATGTAGGTGTATGAAAGTTAGTTTAGTGCAATAAAATAGATTTTAAAAATGTTGACATTTCGGCATGTTCTGGCCATTATCTTTCAAAACACGATTTGCGATGAGTGACTGGTTTGGCTTGTCTTTGCCACATATGCTCCACCCCTTGGATATTGTTGCTCAGGTCCCACAACACGGTAGTGTCAAAACATTCGCAAAAACACATGCTTTTGTGGGACAACTCGTGTGCTTGTTAGCCGCCCGCATATTCCAGGGTCTGTTCATGATTGGTCAGTTGTTAAGTTTGATTGACACTCCAGAAAGATCCATTCAACAGACAAATCAGCTTCGCCGAAAGTTGTCGGTGATAGCATGTAGTGATTTTATGGCAACAAGGTTTACGGGTCTATTCTAAAAAATAAAAAAAAACCAACTTGATTACCTGTTTTCAGCCTATTTTAGGGTCTATACAAAAAATATAGGAATAGCATTAGGTAGTATATTTGTGAAAGCTAATACTGTACAATGTAAATATAAATTATTTCTAATAATGTTAAATTAAGTTTTTTAGCTTATCAACGATTACTTTATCTTTTTTTATGTTGATTCCTTTTTTACGTCGATTGATTGCTCATTGGATGAAGTCAGATGTCCAATTATAGTCTATTGAAAAGGCATTCTTGTTACCTTTAAAAAAGACCAGTTGCTGTTCCTCTCTGTTAAATACAAATTGTTCTTTATATCGCTAGTATATAAATTGTAATCTTCTTAGCCATACATTCCAGACCGCACTGATTGCTTTTGTCCGGTTCATCTTTGAAAAGGTTATCTCTTTGTATTTCCCGACTCGTAAGATGAAATCAGTGTCGATCATTGCTTGAACCTTCGTCTTTTGGAATCCATGTTGCAATTGTGTAGTTAATAATCTGTTGTGACACAGTGCTATTCAGATATTCAAGACTACTATCAAGATCTTCACTGTCAATTTTACTAGAACTAATTAACTTAAAATATATTGTCTGGATGTTCGCTGTTAAATTTACTTCTAATTAACTTTAAATATTGTCTGTGTTATAATCGTGAACGATCATGAAACATTTAATTAAAACGTTGAATTGATCAATTAAAATGATTAAAATAAATTCAATAAGTTATCAACTTTCATTGACCACAGATTAAAACATTAATACAATAAAAACCTAGCTTCACCTTCTAAAGATTTTGAATGTTTATCTATGGTTTATATGGGACTTTTCATTGATTTTCTTGGGTCCTTAAACAAGGTTTACACTATCAACGAAGGTCAAGTAAAAAATAAAAAGAATAGTTTCTAGTCCAAATATTTTGAAAAAAAGGAGAACGAGGGCACTTAAAAAAAAATGAACTCTGAGATGGCAAATCCAAAATAGTCGATGTGAAACAGCTACTACTTTCTCACTTTTACTATTTAGACATATTGAAAGCAAATAAAGGAAACATTAGACATGATCCATACTATAGTATATGTATCCCCATCCATGATTGGTCGAGAGAGGAATTTTACCGATGTAAGTTAGCCAGATTTTCGTACATTTCGTAGAATAAAGGAAATAAATTAAAAAAAAAAAAAATTGTTGAGGTAGAGAAAATGAATGTGCAAGAGGACGAGAATCTAGTGTTTTTTTTGGGGGTTTTTTTTGCCTAAATTTCTCAAAAAAAGCACTTGAATGTTTGAAACCACCTTTCTAGTTACAATTGGTGGCTCAATTGAGCACCCTTTTGAAATTTCTAGCCGAAGTTAAAGTCATGTAAAAACAAGCATTATATTAATTATATGCTTGTTAAGTAAAATATTTTTCACTTTAAATTTCAAAAGAATAAATGTTATATATTTTTCTAACACAAATGGCATATCTTTGATTTTGTACCCACTAAAACATCAAAGACATGTGGTATCTTTCCTAGACCTGTAAAAAAGTTCTTTTATCAGCATCATCAACATTTATAGGCTTTAGTTTTATTCCTAAAATTTGATAATAAAAGAAATAATAAAAATCAGGTCTTGTTTATTTAAGTTGTCCTACTTCTTTACCTTATGCTTGGCTACTTTTGATGGCAGCTGTAAGATTTTGTTTTGTGAAAATCCAATTTAAGTTTTCTTTTACACAATTATTTTGATGTTTAATTATTCACAAATTGTTTTGTAAATTTGATACATAGAAACGCCTGTGGCTACTACGACACACTTCCCCATTTCCTTTAATAGCAACACAATGCATGTCTGTACCGTACACGTTGGGATGTGCAAACTTTATGCTGCCCTCTTTAGTTCTCAAATATTATAACATTAGGCCAAATAAAAAAAAAAAAATCACTTTCTCATTCCTGTACATTTTTGTTGCCTCCTTATTTTAAAAATTTAAATTCCAATATTTTTTTAGCTATGGTAAGATAGTTTGAGCATTTTAAATTCTACTTTGGTAGGTTAGATTTCGATTAAAACCAAAACAAGCTTTTTTTTCCTCCAACTATTTTTTACTTGCCCTTATTCCCATTGCATAAATAACAAGTACAAATCACATCATCCAGTAGTCCGAATTTGGTGAATGCTCCATTCATATCGGTCATTTTTTTTAGTGTTGTTTTATATGCTTGCATAGTTAAACCAATAAATGTGTTGTTCCATGGAGGGTTATATCTTACCATACCTTTGGTAACTAAAATATGTTTTATGTAAAGAGAAATCCAAATTTGAAGTTAATTGGACGTCATTCTAATGCCTTTAGGTCAAGCTTCTTTCAACCAATTTAAACAGAATCCAAAGTACAAGTAAAGGAGGCAGCGAGAAGATGAAAATTATCAGAGATTGTTAAATAAATTGGTAGTGCAATTATGTGTTTTTATTTGATTTAAAAAAAAAAAAAAATTGCAGTCGTGTATTTTAAGTGACATTCCAAGTGGGTCATCTTTAATCCTATGTTGGTAGTTTAAGCCAGGGTCAGGAGGAAAAAGTTCTTGATATGTTGTAAAAGTTATTTTTCTAAGACACAAAAAAGCATATTTGGCGAAAAACTCAGAAGGCGTTAATGAGATACAGATTTTTGAATATTAAAAACTGGGGGGAAAAGGAGGCATAACCACTATTTGCACCACCTTTTCCCCCAGTTTTTGAATATTCAGAAGTCTGTATCTCAGAATAAATTCATCTGGTATCTCATTAACTGCTCCCGAGTTTTTCATCAAATATGCTTTTTGTGTTTTAGAAAAATCAGTTGTACAACATTTGTACAAAATAGTTTTTTCTCTGGTGCCTTGCTTTAAACATATCCAGGGGCCAAGTCTGAAGTCTCTTGGTACTTTACTTACACCAATTGGCTTTACCCTTATTTTATAGTTTTTTTCCTGCATGTCAGTTTGAACACACATCCTGAGCTGTATTATGAGAATTCACTTTTTCTTAAATAGCACCCTCTATAAATTATTCTTCCCAATATTTTTTTTAGAGATAGTAGTCTACTATACTTGGTATATATTTATTTGATGATTGAAAAATAATAATAATTTGAGTATTTACAGATTGTAAAATTTTTTACAGCAATGCGCTCATATAAACATAATTGTTACGGAAAAATTATAGTAAAAAAGTAGGTAATCAAAAAATCCACGATAAGTTTATGACATACACAAAAACTTAATTTATGTTACATGTAAACAGAATCCAAATTTGAAGATAGCAATGATAACTTGAAATAAATGATATAGACCCATTTGGAATCTGATAACAATGTTATTAAAGAGATTAAAAATCTTTATAAACAAATTTGACAATTGAGAGTAATTATGATTGATAAACAAAAGAATCTGCTACTACAATTTTATAGGTGAGATGCCTTTTTAACTGGTGATCCTTAGTTGATGTTTTGCTGACAGTATCTGTTACTTGGGGGGATGAAACAATTTATATCTCTTTGGCATTTAAAGACTGCCAATCAATCATTCTGCCTAAGAGACTGCAAGCTTTGCTTATTTGAGTTGCTATAAACACTTCTGTAATGGAAATGCTATTGAAAATCAGCACGGGCTGCGGATGTCTTTGATCTACCATGGATCTACATACCTACTGGAGCAGTGTACCTGACAAAGAACTTAGTTATGTCTGTTGAGTTCCTTTTACCATTCCTCTCCCTCCTATCTGTGGAGATTAAGGCTTTGTTGAGTACATTAATGCTCTTCTTTTTCTCC
Organism: Anneissia japonica; assembly: GCF_011630105.1. NCBI lineage: Eukaryota > Metazoa > Echinodermata > Crinoidea > Comatulida > Comatulidae > Anneissia > Anneissia japonica. The sequence continues at coordinate 502,853 of NW_022709509.1, read as the reverse complement.
TATTTGGAGCCCGGTGTATGGGCTGGCTTAGGATGGGAATTGCATAAAATTGAGAATGAGGAACTAAATATCTATATTAACTACAGTATTCCAATGAAAAAAATAATGGTCATTTTATCTTTATAAACCACTTTACAAGAACTACAATACAACCATTTTGGACACCTCTATTTAAGGGGACATCCCTATTAAGGGGACAATTTTTTGGCACAAAAACAAGGGAATGTACATCATTTAACAATATGGCCAATCTTATTTTGTAGTTGTTTTTAGATTACTTTCATAATATTGTATTTATATATATTTTTAAAGTGGAACCAAATAAATTCAAATCAAATCATTCCAATGCATTCTTTACCTCACTTGACCCACTTTTAAGCCATCTCTCCCTACTTATCAACCTTACCTAGATTCTACCATCTCTTTGTTTTTTGGCAATTAACTTTTTCATTATGACAACATTTTTATTTCAGATATTTTTAGCCGCATTTTTTTTGCATATAAAAATGTCTCACATCGTTGATAACATATGTTTTTTATCCATTGGTCTGTTGTCCAGGGATAAATGTGAACGTTACATGATATTTGTAACTAGCACAATATGCACATTTAGCATTACACTTGCGTCAATTTGGATTTACTTCTTGCTGCCATTGCGTTGTAAAAGTTGTTATCACTCATCTTAAGTTATTAAAAATTGTTTGTTGTAGCGAAGAGCAAGTTATTGCCCCCCCTCGTTACAGTGCCAGTTATAGTGCAAACAATAACATTATAAGAAATCTAAGCCTGATTTATGTCAGATGTGACAAAAATACTCAAGATTTCTCTTTCAACATTTAGCGGCAATGGCTTGTAACTCCATTTGGGAAATAATATGATCTAGAAACAGTGTCAACTGGTCGTTAGATTTCAACATGGGTTTAAATTGAGAGTTCTCACTTACTTGTCAGGTTGTGATGAAGCATCAGATGAAAATGGTGAAGTTTGTTTAGAATATCGACAGTTAAAGACAAATTGTCATTACAATATTATGTGTGCCTACACACACCCATAAAGATACCTCTGCATAAGTGGGAAAAGGAGTTAGAGAAGATTATTTGACATATAAAGCTCGGACCCCTAATCTATCTAGCCCTGCAAAAATTAATTTTAAAATAGGCTTATACTGTTGCTACTAAAAGCTATAATTATTTCTGTTATTATAGTACCATACAAAGACTAATACAAAACTAAAATAAAAAATAAACATTCTGTAACAGCTAAATGTTGTATCCACTTATATTGTCATTTCTTTTTCTTTCTCGATAATTTTTTCTTTGTAATTCTTTTACTTCCCTATCATGATCATTTATTTCCATTACATTAATGTCAAATGTTATACATATTAATCACCCGCCATAAATATATCACCTATTTAATCCCTTATTAAATCGCCTAGTTAATCCTTTACCATTAATATATCACTTGGCTAATCCTCTAACCAACCTCACTTTGGGTTTATTTTCTCAGTGTACATAAATACACTAATCCCTTAATCCCTTCCTTTCCATAACAAGTCTGTATTTCCTCTGATAATTATCCAAATAAATTTAATCCATATTACTAAAGCAATCAATCTTTTTTTCACATAATTTGTACTCGGATTTCAACTCAATTTTCTATCGCTTTACATGTTTTCCTCCCGACTAAATAACTAGACGTCTTCCTTTCTAAGACGTTTAATCCTCTTCACCCATAAATCTGCTGAGATCCTTTTTAATTCTTTATTCTTCTGATAACCTCTTAATCCTTACGTTCCTTATGCTCCAAGTACTTTGATCCCCCTACTACATAATTTAACTTTATAAATCTTATAATCTTCTCTTTTGCATGAGTTATATCTTTTTCCATAATAAATTTACTGGGTTTATCTATTATTAAAGCTACAAGCATGGAGGTATTCTTAACATTTTATTTCTGATGATTTGTAGCATTCAGATCATGATGTTTCCAAAGATATCAAATTTCTGGCATTGATTAAAAATTCCATATCTTTTTTTCATACATCCAGTCTTTCATTGCATGTCTGATCAATCTTAATTAAAGGTACTTTACTTCTAAAGCCTTTTTTCAGTGATCCATCCCTTCCCAGACTACCCTTTTCAGGCCATTCATCCTTTCTAGGCTGGTCTTAATTTTGGGCATCATCCCATAGACCTTTCTGGCAGAGAAAGGAAAGAGAGGGAAAATATCTGGGCATAACACATAGTGCTAATATTAGCCGATATTACATTTGTACAGTATATTAGGGGTAGATCATGCTATGATATATATCTTAATCATGAAAATCTTGAGAGGGGAGGGAGTTGGGATGGGATAGGGTTATGGGGAGCTAAAATTAAAGTAGGGATAAGGAATAGAATAGGAGTGATAAGTGGGCAAATGAGGTAATACAGGTAATTTTTATCTATTAAGTTTTTAATTTTTTTTTCTCAGTATATTTCCATTGGAGTGTAGGATGGAGAGTGGGGATGGTATACATCCCCCTTTCCCCCTCGTAAATACTGCAGTGCATGAGGAATGGAAGCATTGACATTCTACCTAGAAAATACAATTTATATGCTGATTTATTTGGAATCAGTCTGCATTGAAGCCAGATACTGAATGAAATTTCATGTGCTAAATGTCCCGATACTTGAAAAATGACAGCAATAAGTCCGCAACAAATCATCCATGAATGCCTGCAATACAATTGTGGATCACTAAGTTACGCATATAGTAAATTTTAATAGTCAGTAAATTTTAATACAGAATATCTTTGAATAATTCTATCTGGAGTGGAGCTTGATGGTAAGGTGCTTACCTTCTATTCCTAGGATCCTAGGTTCAATCTGTCAAGAGTCTTGCATTTATTTCTTTTTACAATCTAAACAATCTCCGCTCCATAATGAGTTTATGAATTTGCATATTTTGTGTATGTTTTATTTGCTGATATTTGGTCCTGTTTAAGCTGTTGGATCAACTAAAATAAAATAATGATTAAAAATAATTAATATTTTGTAATAATTTTTGGTTTTATTGATTCAAAGTGAAACAATAAAGTTTTTATTTTGCCCTATATTTTGGAAATATCATCATCCTCATATTCTTTATTGTATCAATCATAAAAGGTAACCCTTAAGATATAACTAGGTCTATTCATACTTGGCACCTAACCCCCATCCCTCTTAACTAGAAAATTATGACACTTGTACATGAAAATGGAAAATCAGGAACAGTTAGCTTCTAGATGGATGAGTGCAGTAGGAATACTATCTTCCCCCTGAAGGTCTTAGTTCTGCAATTCCACTGATACTAGTTACGAAAAATGTATTATATTAAATGGTAATTAAACTGGACATTTTACCCCCGGTATTTTCCCCCTGGACATTTTACCTGTCTCTTATACACATCTAGATGTGTATAAGAGACAGATGTTACGGAGGCCTACTTGATAGTTTGGTCTACTGATTTTCTATATTCAAATACGTTCTTATTCTCATATTGAATTATTATTCTCATTCTGTCTCTTATACACATCTAGATGTGTATAAGAGACAGAGGTTATTACTTTTGTCTACATTACATAATCTAAATCATCTAGCCTTTATTCAGTTCCACAAAGTAACAAGATCTACATAATACTGGTAGTATGAAATGAAAAAAATATATATAAAAATATATTAATACTGTAATACTGAAATACTTTACCTTAATTACTAATTTAAAATGCAACAATTTTTAAATAATTATATTTTCTAATACTGAAGTACTGTACTTTGGCCTATCTATTGTAACTTATTTAATAATTTTAACAATACAAAATAAAAATTACATTAAAAAAAAATGTTACATTAACATTACAAAATAATTATTTAAAATAGGCCTACTATTACGAATTGCCTTCAGTCTCATTGAATGAACTAAATATCATATGAATAACTATACCTCTACTTAAAATTATGAAAAATAAAACATTAAAATGTATTGGGAACATGTACAGTATAATTGAATTGAGAAAATATAATTCATGAGGGGGCAATTGTCCTAGGGAGGCAACTGTCCTAGGGGGGCAAAAGTCCGGGGGACTAATGTCACGGGGGAAAAATGTCCAGGGGGAAAAATGTCCAGGGGGAAAAATACCGGGGGAAATATCCAGGGGGCAACCAGCCTGCTCCCAATTAAATTGAATTAAACATTATTAATTAAATTTATTGAAAGTAATCTGAGAAAAAAAATGTGACTGCAGTAGAGATTTATACATTAAATCTAAGTCCTGGCTGAATCAAGGAAATTTAAAGTGGGCTTCTTGGTTCCTGCATCTCAGCAGTAGTACACCACTGCTTCTGGTCAGTGGCATATTTAGGGGACTTGAAATGATGGGGAGGGTGCATATTGGGGATGCTCAATGATAAAGTAAGGGGGTTCTAGCTTGCAAAATAAGGTAGCTGTATAAGGTTATTTTTAACTACTTTTAGCATACTTTTTTTGCTTTCAAAATTCCAGTGGGGGTGTCTGGGGGAACAATATATTTTTGGGAGTGCCTGTGCTTCTGGTGGTAAATTGGGCGGTAATCCTTTACAAAACAGTAATAATGGACAAAATCTTTCTGAATCTGTTGCACTAAGTTATCAGCATTATTATGATCATCTTTTATTGTTTTATGAACATAAGAAATTTACATAAAACATGTCATTAAAATGTTTTAATGTGATATTGAGGAAATTTTAGGTAAGATAATAATAATAATAATAATAATAATAATAATAATAATAATAATAATAATAATAATAGCAATATGACATTCAGCAGGTTATTGCTCTGGGTTTGTGAATAATGGTAGAACCTGGATATCCAATTAGGTGTGAAAATGACCTGGTTCTAGTTCTGGATAATCTGCTAGGTATTAATAGATGTCTAAAGGGGAACATTAACTCTTGGCCAATTGGGACTGCAACTAGCTAAATGTAAACAGGCATCTTGACTTGCGATATCCATATAGAACTACCCCTAAACCCATCTGTCTTGGTGGAATGAAGCATGCTGTAAGTAAATTAACTTCCATTAGGAAGTTGGAAGATTAAGGATTGAAAAGATAACAAGATTAGTACTAATCCCAATTGCTTTCTAATCTATCGATTGATTGATAAATGAAGTAAGAAATCATGAACAAACAAAAAAAAAACAAACAAAAAACAGCTGCAATTGATGCATCAGTTTATACCATGATGAAGAATCCCTGCGTGAAAGTTTACGAAAACTGTTGATTTAGGATAAGCCTGTGCATTGCTGTCAAAGTTCGTTGTTTGATAGTACGTCAGTAATGAATTTAATAACAGCGTTCTAATTTTACCAGCACAGCCTCGCTTAATAAAAGCGCCCCAGTCCTTCAACTCAATTACAGGTTTTTTTTTTGTACCTGAGAAAGCGATTATTATTCCTGAAATCTGGTAAATTAAAGTGGTATAATTTGCCGAATACTTAACCCAATTCCTGATCGGTATATTGGCGATTATAGCTCTGAAGATATGACATGGTCTAGTGCAGTAATTCCATTGAATATTTTGACTGACAGACTAAGTTCAATCAATTACGCCTTCCTTACAAACCCCTTTCAAAACCCCCGAACCATGATTCCGTAATGAATACTATTAACATTGGTAATGATAACTAATCTAAATGCGTAATCTTTGAACTCAGACATTCGGTTATTATATTTCTGTCTTTTGTTTGATCTGGAAAGATAGCGATCTTTAGATTATTGCATTCGTTCCTCTCAAAACAATATCCCTATTTTTCCTTACTCAATTCTCATTGTCCTGTTCTTCATAGTTTTTATAGTTTGTTTGACCCAGCTTTGATGGCCTTTTAGGGGCATCCACCACCGGTACATATTAGGCCAGGCACACCGTGAACTTCACTGACCAGAACCAGAACCTGCTATTAGCTTTTATGTAGGCCTAGACCTTACTAACACCCTTACACAATTGTCACCATCATGCAACTATTAGCTAGTTAATAAAATCTGTGACAGACTCCACTAAGTAACTTAGCACCCAATGTACTTAATAATAATTTGTTTTAAATAGAAATTCCTACGAGGTTTGGATTTGGTAATTAAAAATTGAAAGTTTTCATATTGTTGCACTTTTTCACTCTGTAGCTGGTACTGTGGTAGTCGTCAATGAACCAGAACACTATAAATAGATTTCCTGGTGATATAATTTGTACCATCAAGATGTTTCAACTATAAATCAAGATCCAGAACCGCCACTCTGATACTTCATAGATTAAAACTTGTTGACATAATCAGTATAAACAAATTATATCTGCTTATATGCTATCAATAAACATTATCATAAAACTACATGCTAATGCCGTATATACTTTCTATTGTGTTTCTGTCACAGTAATACAATTTGATCAGCAAAAACCTGGCCTATTGCTCCTCCTAAATAATTTGATTTATCTCCTTGTCTGTCTCATAAAATTTACCCTTGGCTGGTCTGACCTTACACTCATGAACTTGGTTCCCCTTAGGCCCATTTTTAAGGCCCAGGTGCTGCTAATGACTGGAGCTGTAGTTGACACATTGTTACCTGCCTGCCTAGCCGGTGTTTCGTTGTTGATTAATAAAGTTGCTGTTTTACTGTATACCTAGCTGCATTGGATGTGATCGTTTCTGCAGATTACTTTTTGCAAGTGAAAGTACTTGGACTCGCTATATATGTGGTGGATTTTTATGTTCAATTGTTGCTGGCGAATGTTATTAGAATTATGCTTTCCAAGAGCGTGGATAATTTTAAAGACCGGGAACCCATTAAGGTAGGGTACTATACTATGGCTTTTAGTTGAGGTTTTAGAATATCAGTACAGCCTAAAAGTGAACAGGTCTAGAAAAATGCAGTATTGTATGATTTCCAAATGATATAGTAGGTAATTGTAGGTTTTGGTAGGACAACTCATATTCTTCCCACCTCTTCCCTGCCACTCTTTTTTGGGACAGAATACAATCTCCATGTTGCCCATTATTGGCAATTGTTCGTTAGAAAAATACTGCATTTGACGAAAGGTTCATAGTCCATCATTGCCATTTTCTGTTAACTACATGGTATTATTATACTGTGCTGTAACAAGGAGGTTGAAGGGAGTGGTGTAACAAGGTGGTTGAACTGTGGTGGGTTTCAAGAGGGGCATACATCCCTTACACCCCCCCTCCCCTCCATTTTTTTTTGGTAAAACATTTTTTTTAATAAAGCTTTTAACAGAAAATGACCATTTTAAATAGTAAAAATCAATCAAATACAAACTCAAATTAATGAAGATGCTAGAGGTTTATGGGGAATTTTTCCCTTGCACCCCTACCAGGGGCTTCTCCTTGAAACCCTAATATTCAGGTGGCACAATTCACACCCCCTCTATCTTATAGAGCAAGAACCTCCACTGGGTTGAAGGTAGTGCTGCAACAAGGTGATTGAAGGGAGTGCTATTACAAGGGGGTAGAAGGGAGTCTTGTAACAAGGAGGTTGAAGGGGGTGGGGGCTATTACAGGGGGGTTGAAGGGAGTGCTATTACAAGGGGTTGAAGGGAGTGCTCCAACAAGGTTATTAAAGGGAGTGCTTTTACAACGAAATAGAAAGAAGTGCCATATTACAAGGGGTTGAAGTGGGTAATATTACAAGGCGAGCCAAATGGCCGAGTGGTTAAAGCAGGGGAACCGTGATCATAGCCAACAATATCGGCACGGGTTCACAGCCGGCTCGCTCCTATAGTTCTGGTGGTGGAACAAGTCTTCTTGGATAAGGACCATAAACCGTAGGCCCAGTGTACACAAATGCTCATGTGCAATTTAAAGAACCCAGTACATCTTTCGAGATGAGTAGGGGGTTACCCCGGTGTACTGGTTCATTCGGCCCCTGTCGTGGACAGATGAAAGTGTGCCGGTTTACTGGCTGCTGAAGACATGAAGTGACCCTTAGGGGAGGAGAAAGATATTGTAAAGTGCAACATCTAGTCCCGAGCGCATAGAGACCATGTATTATGCGCTATATAAGTCTCCAACCATTACCATTACCATTACAAGTGGGTTAAAGGGAGTGCTGTAACATGGGGGTTGATGAAAGTGCTGCAACAGGTTTTTATTAAAGGGAGTGCTTTTACAAGGAGGTAGAAGGAAGTGCTATATTACAAGGGGGTAGAAGGGAGTGCTATTACAGAAGGGGTAGAAGGGAGTGCTGTAAAAATGGGGTTGAAGTTAGTGCTCTAACAAAAGGGAGTGGAGGAAAGGTTGTAACAAAGGGGATGGAGGGATCGATAATCTGGATGGAAGGTCTCATACCCCACCCCCACCCTCTCTAAATCCGTCACTGATGCATAGGTAGTTTTAACCAAAGTCTATAATATAAGTGTCCTGGCAAGAAAAAGTTCATATTTTGAAAACAACCAGTACAGATATACAGTTAATGGAATACAAGTTCAAGTAAAGGTCAACGCGATTAAAAATATGTATTTTTTGACACACTGCAATCCCTTGGTAACTGAATAATATTTAATGGTTTTTACAATATATCGTGTTTCAATATTATTTTGAATTGTTTTTGCACTGATGCATATAATAATGGTAATAATAATAATTGTAAATTCTTGTCTATTCATATCATGAAAACGATCAGGTATTGTATGTCTTTGTACCAGTTTAGTTCTGCTGTAAGTTATTTTTCTATACAAACTCATAGTTCTTCCTTTACAGACAGTACTTGACTAAAAGCCCAGTGTATGCTACCGAATATTTTTCCAAACATTCTTTTTGAAAAGTACTCCACGATGAAAAGTTTTTCAGAATTCAGAATACAGTCCAGATGGCGATTTAATTGATCACCCGGCCACTCAAAACTCTGCTGTATTAAGGTATTAGCCCTGAAATAATTCTGCATGAATACACCTCTTTTAGGCCTAGCTAAGTCCAAATAGCCCCTAGCTTTTTGCCTTCATTGGTCACTGATAGTGCATACGATTGATTGAACAAGTTTGACCAGTATCTGGACATGTGGCTTTCTGGCTACAGTATCTGACAATCTTCAGATTCATTATCAAGAGATCTTGGTACCAGCTATAATGACATCAATATTGGTTATTACACTAATGAACCCCAGTTTTATGTAATTACTCGAGCTAAGAGTATTTTTCTCATTAATTAAGAGAAACCAATGAAATATTATTGTTCAACAAAGTTAATCAATTATTTTTACTAATGTATATTAACTATTTACCTTTAATCATGTCGGAATTTAATAGGCAGTACAACCACATTTTTTATTTAGTTGTAGGCAAGATGTAGCTTGGGAGATGATGTACTGGCCTAAGTATATGTACAAAATATAACTTGAAATTTACAGTATGGAATACAGTATGCTATTCTGCTTGCTGTTGGATTCGTAATAAGTAGTTAATGGACGGATTTAGCGAGCGAGCGAGCAAGTGAGACGGAGGCATAAATCAACAAATAAAGGAATGAATCGACGAAGTAATGTAGTAAGGAATGAATGAATGAATGGATGGACAAACAGAGGAATGACGTAACCAATGAGGCATGAATCAACAAATGAAGGAATGAATAGATGGAGGAATGTAGTAATGAATGAATGAATTGACGGGGAAATGAAATAATGAATGTACTAATGAATGAATGAATGGACGGATGGACAGAGGAATCACAGAATGACGTAATGAATGATTACAATTAAGTAATGAATGAATAAATTGAATAAATGAAATATCAGAATGGATATGTGAATGAATGATATAATGAAAGATTGCAATGAGAATAATTGAAGATAATTATGAACAAAAAATGAATATATTGAATAAAATAAATGAATGTATGATAGAATGAATAATGGAAATAATGAAAAATAAAATATATTTATAAATGAATGAATTAATGAAATAATCAAACACATTTATTTTATTTTTTTACATTGATTTTCGATGCAATATACTTTAATATTTTTGTAGAGCGTGCAGCTGTGTGTATGTAACTTGTTCTAGTTAGAAAACTCAATATAATGCCCCACAGCAGTTACTAGCAGTGAGATACAAAGCTTGAGTATCATTACCATTGCTTCAATTACCATTGACAATAAGAAGGCTAATCACATCCAGTAATGGTACTCAAAACAAGAAATTGAGAGTGTGGCGATAAAAGTAAGAAATAAATTTAACTTATTACAGTACTTGATGAAAAAAAAAAAAACTAATTTGAATTCCATGTATTACTGTAAGTTAGGATGTCTAACAGTATAGCACACTCAGATCGCAGAACATGCAAGCCGTTCCTTTGGGCTTCGTGCTTCAGTGAGTGTGATCGTACCCATGGCCTTTTTAATCGCAGGATAGATGATCGTTGACATTTTCTTTCGATGGGTTTTATGCATTACAAGAATTTGAAAACCAGTGGACGACTATTGTTGATGCTATTTATTGCTATAATGTATGATAAAATGTAAAATTTGTAGCTCGAAATATGTAAAAAAGTATGATTCTTAGTTATATTGATTTGTTAACTACAGTAATCGAGAGCAGCTCTTCAAATGAAGTCTCTCATTTTGCACCTTCCATTACCTATAAATGAAACCTTTGTGATGGAATTGTATGTTGTTATAAAATTCTATCATAGGATTAGAACCCAGGTTTTGAACCTAGGATTTTAGGATGATAAAGCTGACATCACATACTTATAGCTTTATCTCTTCAGAGTCATATTCATAATAGCAGTGTAGGACTATTAAACATTTTCATTCAATAAGTTGTGCATGACATTTAGCAAAGTAATACTACACGAGACCTAGTCTGGGGCAACCTAAACTTCTCTTGTACATTCTATTGTAAAGCATAAACTCTGCTAAACTCGCTTTGACTAGACCTCTATTTCAGCTGTCTGCAGCAGACTCGATAGTGGTTGCAGTTTGTGGTTTTTGACTGTATACAACTGTGTTGAGTATACTCAGCACAGTTTTGTGTTTAAGTGGATACACCACCTGAAGAACCATGATACAGTATATTCTACCAATTCATAATATCAAACTCATGATCCCTGTGATCATATCAGGATGGGAAGCAGGGCACTATAACAAGCCTCAGCTCCACCCTACACCTCTGGGTCTACGATGATGATTTACTACCCGATGTTTTTTCCATAATGATAGGAGAAAGTATCATAAAAATTAGGTCAATCGATAACGCAGGAGAGAGCCAGCTGTTTCTTTAGTGTTCTTGCAAAAAAAATCCACATAGAATGTAAATCACAGGAAGAGCTCTGCATCTGTTAAAGATTCAAGAATGTGAATGGGGGTCCATGAATCCACTCCTGTCTAATCCAATGAATTTTGTGTGAAGTCGAGGGTAAAATTAGATTTTTTTGGGGTTGAAAATTTCTTCCGTAGTGTTCCCAATTTCATTAAATGGAAAATAGACAAAATCTTGATTGTATAATGTGTGTTACACCAAATCGCCAGATTCGATGGTTTGTACCTTTTATGTTATGATATTTTGAATTCATGTAAATATGTTAAAGCTATGTTCTAGTAGAAAAATATTTTTGATGTGTTGTACGAATGGCTTTTCTAAGACCAAGAAAAAAGGGTGTTTGATGAAAAACTCTGGAACGCATTAAATACAGATTTTTAATTATTAAAAAACTAGAGGTGGGGGGGGGGGGGGTGGAGTGGGCCAGACCCTTTTTTAAGGTTCCTTCCTTTGCGCCAAAACAAATTTACATGTGCAAACATACTTTTTTGAAATGTTACCTAGTCATGTATTATCAAAATGATGTGTCTAATAAATTGGCGGGAAAATATTAGGGGGGCGAGTAAACTCGTCGATGGCACTGTGATAGTACTTTTTATTGACTATGCCAAGTGCGAGTTATCTCGTCTACTTTTTGCATTGATATGTTCAAAGGGCGCGCCCACTTGTGCCGCTCGAGTGTACTACCGGCAACATTACACAACAAATATACATACATCATTTGTACATTATAGTCTAGGTGTATCTTCCCCGAACTACCAGCCGTTGAGTCTGTGGTTGGGAAAGGTTGGAAAAAGTGTGATTCCACCCCTTTTCCCCCATATTTTTAAATGATCAAAAATCTCATTAAACGTGTCCCTAGTTTTCCGCCAAATATACTTTTGTATCCTAGAAAAAACAGTAGTACAACATCAATTTTTTTCCCCTCTGGAGCCTGTAACAATTGATTCACTTACCACCTAACATAACAAGCTACAGTATTATTTATAATTGCCTTGTCATTGAAAAATATCTTTAGTTTTCAGATTAAGCCTTTTTATGCATCTTTCAATATTATGTATTTTGATATTAGCCATAAATTTTATTTTATTTTATAAAAGTTCTTGTAAAAAATTTAGTTGATGCATATATGAGCATATTTGACCCCTTTTTTTGTTCTTTTTTTTGCCATAAAAATTCATTACATTAAAGGTCTTGTGCTCATCCAATATTACACATTCCAAATGTTCTGCTTTTACTCTGTGATGAGAGTAGCTGTTAACAATGTCTGTCAGATAAAATATGATTGATGGGTTATGTTGACCAGTGTGTCTGATCATACGCACTAAAGTGAAACTGGTTAGTTTCGAAGAAGGGAGAAAATGGGCATTTGTTTAACATTAATCAGTCTCTGCAACCCGGCTATCCATCAGTGGTTCTCTTTGAGTCGTTTAGGGCACTTGAAGCTCATTAATTCTTATGTCTATTTGCGGTGGGATATTGGAATAGGACTTGGAGACAACTCAGCTGAGCATGTTCTTACGTATTGCAATTGATCTGTATGTCTAAGGAGCAATCAATCTATTAATTTCTGTAATTTGTTTGACGGTCATATCGGGTAGGAGGTTAATAGTCCAAAACCGAAGACCTAATGTTAGATTGGAAGATTAGAAGAGAGAGAAACATATTTTTCCCTTCTTCCCAGACCTTGTCTGAAGAGAATTAGAAACAGTTTTTTCAGCTCCTCATATTTTGGTAATTTTTTTGCAGGATGTACCTAAAATGAAAATGTTAACAATGTAGCAGTCATCATATTTGAAAACTGCCACTGATATTCATTATGCATAATAAGAAAAATTCATAAAAATCAAGGTTCTTGCTATTTCTCTCATCAAACTTCAAACTAAAATTACCTTTACATACCGTATATATTCTTGTAACTATAAGACAAGGCTTAAAGTGGCAAATTAAGATTGAAAAACAGGGGGTCATCTTATATGCACGACAAACAAATTTTCAATTTTTAAAAATCATGTTCGTCTTGCGTGAGGATCGTCTGTTGCACGCAAATTTACTACTGCAATGAAGCTACTAAATGTAAGTATGAATGAATGCAAAAACTCATAAAATTGTATTATTTTGGAACATTAGACTTGCATTTGGCTTTGTTTTTAGCCAGCTAGATGGCAGTATTAAGTCCATACGCTCGACAAACAAAAATCATCCAAATATCTTCTCAAACTCGGGGATCATCTTATACGTGGATCGCAAGATACACGAGTATACGGTAGGCCTATATGCTGAAGTGACATTTAATACATTAATTCAACATTTTATCTTCAGTTCTAAGATGTGTATAAGAGACAGCCTCTGGAGCCTGTAACAATTGATTCACTTACCACCTAACATAACAAGCTACAGTATTATTTATAAT
>NW_022709509.1:473856-488940 GCF_011630105.1 Anneissia japonica | reverse complement strand
AAGAATGTGAATGGGGGTCCATGAATCCACTCCTGTCCAATCCAATGAATTTTGTGTGAAGTCGAGGGTAAAATTAGATTTTTTTGGGTTGAAAATTTCTTCCGTAGTGTTCCCAATTTCATTAAATGGAAAATAGACAAAATCTTGATTGTATAATGTGTGTTACACCGAATCGCCAGATTCGATGGTTTGTACCTTTTATGTTATGATATTTTGAATTCATGTAAATATGTTAAAGCTATGTTCTAGTAGAAAAATATTTTTGATGTGTTGTACGAATGAGTTTTCTAAGACCAAGAAAAAAGGGTGTTTGATGAAAAACTCTGGAACGCATTAAATACAGATTTTTAATTATTAAAAAACTAGAGGTTGGGGGGGGGGTGGAGAGGGCCAGACCCTTTTTTAAGGTTCCTTCCTGTGCGTCAAAACAAGTTTACATGTGCAAACATACTTTTTTGAAAATGTTACCTAGTCATGTATTATCAAAATGATGTGTCTAATAAATTGGCGGGAAAATATCAGGGGGGGCGAGTGAACTTGTCGATGGCACTGTGATAGCACTTTTTATTGACTATGCCAAGTGCGAGTTATCTCGTCCACTTTTTGCATTGGTAGGTATATGTTCAAAGGGCGCGCCCACTTGTGCTGCTCGAGTGTACTACCGGCAACATAACACAACAAATATACGTACATCATTTGTACATTATAGTCTAGGTGTATCTTCCCCGAACTACCAGCCGTTGAGTCTGTGGTCGGAAAAAGTGTGATTCCACCCCTTTTCCCCCATGTTTTTAAATGATCAAAAATCTCATTAAACATGTCCCTAGTTTTCCGCCAAATATACTTTTGTATCCTAGAAAAAACAGTAGTTCAACATCAATTTTTTTTCCCTCTGGAGCCTGGAACAATTGATTCACTTACCACCTAACATAACAAGCTATTATTTATAATTGCCTTGTCATTGAAAATGCCTTTTCATCTTTCAATATTATGTATTTTGATATTAGCCATAAATTTTATTTTATTTTATAAAATTTCTTGTAAAAAAATGTCCTTAAAAAAAAAAGAAAATTTAGTTGATGCATGTATGAGCATATTTTACCCCTTTTTTTGTTCTTTTTTTTGCCATAAAAATACATTACATTGAAGGTCTTGTGCTCATCCAATATTACACATTCCAAATGTTCTGCTTTTACTCTGTGATGAGAGTAGCTGTTAACAATATCTGTCAGATAAAATATGATTGATGGGTTATGTTGACCAGTGTGTCTGATCATACGCAATAAAGTGAAACTGGTTAGTTTCGAAGAAGGGAGAAAATGGGCATTTGTTTAACATTAATCAGTCTCTGCAACCTGGCTATCCATCAGTGGTTCTCTTTGAGTCGTTTAGGGCACTTGGAGCTCATTAATTCTTATGTCTATTTGCGGTGGGATATTGGAATAGGACTCGGAGACAACTCAGCTGAGCATGTTCTTACGTATTGCAATTGATCTGTATGTCTAAGGAGCAATCAATCTATTAATTTTTGTAATTTGTTTGACGGTCATATCGGGTAGGAGGTTAATAGTCCAAAACCGAAGACCTAATGTTAGATTGGAAGAGAGAGAAACATATTTTTCCCTTCTTCCCAGACCTTGTCTGAAGAGAATTCCACCTCCTCATATTTTGGTAATTTTTTTGCAGGATGTACCTAAAATGAAAATGTTAACAATGTAACAGTCATCATATTTGAAAACTGCCACTGATATTCATTATGCATAATAAGAAAAATTCATAAACATCAATGTTCTTGCTATTTCTCTCATTAAACTTCAAACTAAAATTACCTTTACATACCGTATATATTCTTGTAACTATAAGACAAGGCTTAAAGTGGCAAATTACAATTGAAAAACAGGGGGTCATCTTATGTGCACGACAAACAAATTTTCAATTTTTAAAATCATGTTCGTCTTGTGTGAGGATCGTCCGTTGCACGCAAATTTACTACTGCAATGAAGCTACTAAATGTAAGTATGAATGAATGCAAAAACTCATAAAATTGTATTATTTTGGAACATTAGACTTGCATTTGGCTTTGTTTTTAGCCAGCTAGATGGCAGTATTAAGTCCATACGCTCGACAAACAAAAATCATCCAAATATCTTCTCAAACTCGGGGATCATCTTATACGTGGATCGCAAGATACACGAGTATACGGTAGGCCTATATGCTGAAGTGACATTTAATACATTAATTCAACATTTTATCTTCAGTTCTATTATATGTAGTGCATCATAGCTCACTCATTTACATATGGGCTGGGGGTGCATTGAGCCGTGGAGAATCTTCGAGACCCTTGGCCCTGTTTCTATTCTTTTGTACTCTTCTATTGTGTTTCAGCTGGAATTTTTCAGAAAAGACATTTAAGCTGTAGTCTGTTGTGAGCAAAGAAATCCAAGAAGGTAGTAGTAATTTTCATTTGATGAATATTTAAATACATTTTCGTGTAGATCTACATTTTCCAGATTTTAATTAAAACATTAGAGTTCAACGGCCTATCGTTTCCTGGAATGAAATGACTTTTTTGTTAACAGTATTTCAAACCTTCACATTCATATTATATTACTTACTTTCAATCTTCAATATAAACAAATTTTATCTCAAATTACATTAAAAATAAATTAAAGTGCACTACTTTTCTTTAATTTGAAGTAATAATATATACATTACTAATTATTATTAATAAGACTGTGTTGTTTGACTGGAGCTTATAACATTGCTTTAAAGTCAGGCTCCGGAGGAAGAATATTTTTTGATATGTTGTACACTGATTTTTCTAAGACAGAAAAAAGAGGTTTTACGGAAAACTGGGGAACAGTTAATGCGATACAGATTTTTGTATATTTAAAAACTGAGGGAAAAAGGGGCGTAAGCTCTCTTTTTTCCAACTTTTCCCCCAACATTTTTCTGTCCTAGAAAATTCAGTTCTACAACATATGAGGCATGTTGTGGCAAAATGGCTAAGTTGTAGCAAAAATTGAAATTCAAGTTATTGGTATTTTCAAATACCTGAGTATGTGATCTTTAAAATGAGGGGCCATTCATTCAAATTGGACATTTCAAGCCTAAGTTATTGGAAAGTGAAAGTACAGTACTCTTAGAGTCAAGATAAACAGGATTTTGAGCAATTGCCTTTCCAAGTTATTTGTGCATACATTGTTTAACAGAATGAACTATGAAAAATAACGTTAAATAAACAATTTGTTAACCACTTCCAGAACTAATACTTTGGGACATGATTAATTAAACTGTTGATCTATAGTGAAAAACAAATTTGCATTTTTTAACAATTTTTTGAAATTTTTAAAAATTTTCTCCTCCGTCTGGATGTTTTTGACAAAACTACTTGCTAAATAAGAAAACAAAATTTTATTTTTATTTTTATTCTGCCCTCCTTCGATGTGTGTGTATTAAAATTTTAGAGTGTTCAAATGAAAAGTAAGCAAATTTATCAATGAGTTTATTTCAAATGTATAATACTGTATCTCAACACAGTTATTTATTTTTTTTAATGAACACATATTTAAAAAAAAATCATGTTTTAATTGTGTTTGTCAGATATTTTCCCTTTAATATTTATATCTCTTGAACCATATGTGCTACTTTAATTGAAAGATGCTATAAAAAGCTTTTTATTGTTATTATGGCTGTGTGTCCATATACAGTGTTTAGTATCTTGTTATCCATAAATGAAGGAATAATTTGCATAATTGGAAGCTAAGTCTGTCAAATTTTATGTGCTTTACTCAACTGTGCCAAACCAATAAGTATGCCTACTCAGAGCCACACTCCAATGTGCTTTACAATTTATATGAGTCCATACGCAAGAGGGTAGAGAGGAATACCGAAAGGAAGGGTATTCTTTTGGAGGGGATGGTAAGGCGAGGGTACCTTCTTCTAAGTCAGCATCAGAGATTTCCAATAGGCTATTAAAATAAAGCATAAATCATGATGGTGGATCCCATAGCCAAGTTATCTTAAGTGGACTCAAATTTTGATAAATCAATCTTAATTGGTTTTCCAAATTTTTTGTCCACAGTCAGGTCGTGAAATTCAATAGGGTTACAGCCCAGGCCTGGTTGAAGCTCTCCTTCCCCTCCTCACATGCACAACGGAATCAAAATAAGCTATAGCCTAGCTACACATTGGATTTGCAGATTTACCATTATTCGGATAATTAATCTTGAATAAACTAGCCTACGTACAGAGTTTAAAGCAGTTTTTATAAGTTGTTGAGCTAAAATATCATTCCCGCGTGACACGTTGTGCGTACGTGGGCCGGATATAGCAGCAGTAGAAAGTAAACAAAGAATGGGTTGTTGACCATGGGATAAGTTGAAATTTACTTTCAGACTAGTTTCGTTACATGGTATTTAACATGAGCTAAAACTTGCTCGAACGGTCGACCACGCGCTGAGTGCTCAGCGCGATTAAACCAGTGAAATAAATGGAATATGGTTGGTTTTTTTCGCTCGAACGGATCCTAAGTTTCCTTGTGGGGTCTAAGCGGCTCCCTGAATGTGCGCCTTATTTAATTGGCAGCCCTAATCTAACAAAGTATACTATAATAAGGATCGTCATAGTTCGTTTTCACAGATGATTATATCATCTTATTCCGGATATAGCACCAACTTCATATTGAAGACTTGGCACAAGGTGCTTCTACAAATGAAGTCTCAAATGGATGAAGATGAGATAATGTTTAAAAATGAAATATCAATACATTGTCATATGTAGTTAAATAATTATTATATTATAATCATCTTTCTTTACAAAAAAAGTGTATGTAGCCAATAAATGGTATAAAGACTGCTTCATTACTCTCTGTAGTTCGTAATTAAAATCAGAAGGACTTATTTTTGTAGTTAGTTTTAAAGCCTCATAATTGTCCTTATCCAGATTGTAGTCAACTCTTTTATCTATTTTCAATTTACATTTTCTTGAAAACATTTGTGTGAGAAATATTTGCCTCCGGGAGAGCTTTAACTTTAGACCCTATTCACCAGTTGTCAATTTGTTCCAGCCTTGTTCTGTGACCCTTGTCCTGATTTTGAATTTTAATGGTTTTGTTTACGTTCATTCTGTAGTCATTGAGGGTTAATTATTATTTTGATATTTTTCAAAATATTTATATCTATTATAATTCTGATATTTTTCTATTAAAATTTAACATTAAAAAAAATTCCAGTATGGTTTTGGATTAAGTCTGATATCTAGAACATTTAAGCCTGTCCTTTGGGCTTCCTGCTTCAGTGAGCGTGATCATGTCGATGGCCTTTTTTATCACATGATACGTGATTGCAGACGTTTCCTTTCGATGGTTTTTATGCATCACCAGAACTTGCAAACTTGTGTATGACTATGTTAATATATTTTTTGATAACCCTATAGTACGTTTTTTTATTTGTGGATAAAAGGGTTCTGATTTAGCTGTATTGATTCTCCGCGCAATATTTGCCAAATTAATTAAAAATGTACCATAGTTTCTCTAGTATAAGCCCAGTTGAACACAAAAAAGGGCCATTTTTCAGGTGGGTTTATACTGGGGGCACCTTATAATTATGAAAAATGTTCATGATTTATACATTTCACACCCAATTCAATTGAAATTTATTTGGTTTCACAAGAACATCCTACCAAAAAAAAAACAAAAAAAGAAAAAAAAACACACAGATAAAATGTATATATTAATGGACAACTGACAACTTAATAAATCAGGATGACCCATAAAGTAAAAAGAAAAAAACATCAATTTAATTCCCAGTGTGTATCCTGAAAAATATAAGAAAAAAAAAATTGAAATAACGAACATAAGCAGTCAAATGAAATAAGAACTAAAATACAGATTACCACCAGGTGACTCATAAATTTTACATTTATTTTGATGTGTGTTTGTGTCGGCATTATATCATTCATAGGAGTGATGTTACATTTACTAATTCATTAATCTAACTACGACAGATTTCATGAATGACCAAAATGAAGTAGAAACCACAAAGGAAAGGAACCTCGAACAAGGTAATCGCCCCCTCACCCATTTCATTGATGAAATTCTTATAAATAGCGCACTTAGGGAGGAAACAGAGGTTGTTTAACTTTTCACTTGAGCAGTTGTAATGAACACCAGTCTACTCCTATGACGAGTTTTTAGAGTATCAATTGCTGCATTGCATATATTAATTTAATTGTTTTTGTAACCCAAAATGTAGGGTGCACTTCTAAAAATATAACTATTTTGGTAAAGCCACGTCCACTCACCCCAGCACTTTTCAATTTCTTTAATTGAAAAATTATATGTAGAAAGTGAAAAAATTAAAGGATGGATGGGTGTCCGATTTGAAAAATATTGAGCTGGACCATGTGTAGAGCCGTGGTTCCATTTTTACCTGTTTTGTCATTTGGGACCTCTTACCGTTTTTTGTCACATAAACAAAGTGTAATTTGTATAATAAAAGTTTCTTTATTACAAGATTATATAGTTAATCATAAAACTGATGGATTTATTTTACTGGTGAATGCCAAACTTTTGTTTTCCACTGGATAAGTTGCAAGTTACTGATAAAAAGCAGTGTTTGGATTAATACCAAAAATTACATAATATTTAATTTATATTCTGTTGTCTGACATAATTTCTCAGTTGGAATGAAAACATTAAAAATAAGCTTTACTAAACTGGTGCGAAATTCTTCAGAGGACATCAACTTTACTGTTATCTTCGAGCTTGGGAAGAGCGAACGATCATAAAATTAAGGTAACATAGTAGGATTTATACAAAATAAATGTATAGACTGACAATGCGAATGCTGTTATGAAAATTTACTGCTAGAGTAGACAAGACGTTCAATTAGATAAATAACTAAATTGCAAGGTACTAATTTAATTTAACTACTTGGAAAGGGGAAAAAAATGTAGGGTTTTTTGTCTCCTACCCTCACCCTCAACTATTTTTTTTGGTTCACCAAAAATCCTGCGGAAATTCAACTATACTATGTAATATTTGAATAAATCCACACGGGTCAAAAGCAACTCAACAATGATGGACTCTACCATTGTCAAATTGAGGTGTGCAATTGGTTGTCTTGGTGTTGCTGTACAATGCTTTAGTATTAGACTACTTCAGCTTATAAGTAAAACAATTATGACAATGATATAACAATTCACAAAAATAAGATACATTTGCTACTTGTTTATTTATCATATTGTACAGTACTGTTAAGAATTGCATTATCATTTACTTAATCCCAATGCTCTGAAAATAAGAAATATCAGATATTAAAATATAATAACTATATAAGAACTATAAACAACATAATAAAACATGAAAGTAAAATATCAGATAGAAAAATAATGTTTCCAATCTTGTCTCACTTAGAATTTCATTGTTCAAAATACATTTAAGGTCATTAGACAACATATTTCATGTTTTTTTTTTTAATATCATAGTAATAATTCATGTCTCTCATAAACTGGTTTCTTTTAAATAAGTAACCCCTTTCCTTGAGTGACTTGATTAACCTTGTTTGAGATGATTGAAAATAAAAAAAAAAAGAAAAGAAAAGATGTTAATCAGAATTATCACAAGGCCATTAGTATAAAGATGATTAAATATAATAATGATGATAATAATAATAATAATTATTATTATTATTTAACTTAATGCATTTTTAGATTTAAATCTGTTAAACACACTTCACAAAGAAGATGACAAAATACAAAATTAAAATAGGCATAGGTAATATTCAACACATTTTCTTCCTCAGGATTTATACTCGAAGAACCTCCAATA
Organism: Anneissia japonica; assembly: GCF_011630105.1. NCBI lineage: Eukaryota > Metazoa > Echinodermata > Crinoidea > Comatulida > Comatulidae > Anneissia > Anneissia japonica. The sequence continues at coordinate 481,109 of NW_022709509.1, read as the reverse complement.
GCCGTTTTGTTGCTTTACCAACTGAGCTGCAAGTTAAGCAGTGGGGTTGAATAGCTTATTGGTTAAGATGCTTAAGCCTTCTAATCCAGGGTCCTGGGTTCAAATCCTGTGACAGCAGAACTTTTTCTCATAGACCAAAACCAACTCCACTCCCTAAGTCCCACACAGAGACTTGGTTTATAAAGCATCATTCTCATTCTCTAAGTGGTAAGTGTACTTGCTGTTGGATATGAAGAAAATAAAAAAAAAGAAGCTAGTATACTCCTTTGAGTTTTTCCATTATGACACATTTTTTTCAATGTGTTGCATAAGCAGCAATTAACAGATAATTTAAAAAAAAAAGAAAAGAAAAGATGTTAATCAGAATTATCACAATTTTGTATAAACACTGCCATTAGTATAAAGATGATTAATAATAATAATAATATTTATTTAATATAATGCATTTTTAGATTTAAATCTGTTCAATACACTTCACAAAGAAGATGACAAAATACAAAAATAGGCAATATTCAACACATTTTCTTAATCAGGATTTACAGTGGAAAACCCTCCAACGTTGACAAGATAATTGATTGTTTCATAATGTTATTGTCGCTAGACTAAAATACTATAAAATAAATACAATATTAAATTGTGTAAAATAATTTACTGCTGTTTAGTATTCACTTATTAACTTCATTTTCCAAGCCAATTTGTTTATTAATCATTAAGTTAAACACTTTTGGTACTAGTGCATATAAGCTAATATGGATATTTTTTCATTCCTGATGATGGCATAATTAATGTCGAAATATTGAATCCCAACACGATGGCGTGTATTTCAATACTTGGAGTATGTATTATACTTTCTAATCATTAAGTGTTTCTATATTGTTTATTACCTACTGTTTACCACTAATTTAGAACTTCATTTTTCCCACATATCATGCCCTGGTTCTTCAGATTATTGTCTCTATTTTTAGCTTTCCTTTTAATCAACTGTTTATCATCAATGGAGGGCTTAGTCTGTCCAGTCCATGGGACTCTGCTAACACCCCCCCCCCTCCCCTTCCTATTGTTTATTACAAGGAAAGAGTTGCTAATCAGTATTATCCCAAACCCGTCTAAAGCCTGGTTCACGTCGAACTTTTATCTAGATATAGATCCACTTAACTTGTTAAAAGTTCGATGTGAACCACTCAATTTTAGCTAGATAAAGGAATTAAGTCACTTAAGTTCAGTGACTTAACTTTACTAGAATAACGGTAAATTAACTTGCTATTGTACCACCATTATCATCTTCTGGCTGGTAACAACGTACTCCAACAATGCTTAGAACAGTATCGAAGTAGTCTCATTAGTCTGGTTTTCAGAAATTATTTGTAATATTATGGGTAAAAACCCAGCAAACGTCCGTTTTACGAATAGTCGATATTACCAATGACCTTTGCCCTTTGCATCATCGACCAAGTAATAACGTTAAAAAATCCGATTGCGTACGTTTTTCTAAGTGATAATGTATATTTTTCTTAATAATAGAATCAGATTTGTTGTATTTATTTATTGACAATTCGATCTTTTCCATTTCTGCTATAATAGTTGCTATTAATTCAGTTTACCACCAACGTCAGTCGTTAAAATGAGCGCACATGTTTACGATGACGAAATAAAAAAGTGTGTGGAAGTCAGCAACTTATTTGACACCGCGAAGCTAGATTTTCGCGAAGTGCATCTAAACAACACAATTGAGCGACAGAAAGTTCCATAAAGTATACAGACGTTTTAATGAAAATTAAAACAATATTTTGTTAAATGGAAGAATGCTTGCTAGCGATTAAAAAAATTCGTTTTTTATTGAAGGTAAATTTAGCTAGGGCCTAGAGAATCTAATACTTAGATTGCGATAGAACACGCTGCTGCACTGTCGTTGGTTCGTACTGGTCAGCTAGGTTAGGTAGTGGAAACTCGCACCTTCTCTACAGTAGTTTACAAGTTTTTGAACGAATACCACTTGGTACTAGAGGTTCGTAAAATACAGTAGGTGTTTTATTAAACAACCCTTCCCACCGTGTGACGTCGACGCCCTGAAACTGGCTGGCTGTTTATCTGGCTCTAACTTGGCATCGAACGCAATTAGGGGATTATCGTATCATGTTTCAAGACGGGTATATCTAGATAAAGTTCGACGTGAACCAGGCTTAAAACGTGACCCAACCGACCTTGGTGGACAATATAAAAGTATAGTATGTACCATGTTCATGTATAAATACCAGTATGTATACAAATAGTAGAGTACTACAAGAATAGTATAGCACATGTGCTGGTTAATTATAAAACTTTATAGTACCACCATAAACATTTAGTATATGTTGAGTACTACTCTACTATAAAAGTACTGTAATGTGTAATATTATATTTATAAGAACGTTGAAACATACCCGGCACCCAAATTATATTTCCAAATTGCCTATAACATTTATGTTGTCTAAATGAATCTGAATGTAACTGCATTCAGTCATTTATATTGCCTATTGCACTACTGTAACTAGTTGCCAGATTTTACCAAGGACTTTTAACACAGTACCTTAATTTTTATACCAGACAATAATCATTGACTGCATTAAAGTTGTGAGTGATTATTTAAGTTTATTTCATCTCTTATTAACTGATGCCACATCCTCACTATTTTATACGGCCGAGATTTCTGGGAAAGATAGGTCGTAAAGATCACCACAACGGTCAGTAACCGGTATGTTATTGCTCTCGAAGAATTTATCTAAAGGATTAAACATTTTTAAAGAGATTATCGAAATACATATAATAATAATGTTGTTATCATTAGGTAAATTTCCCACAAATTATTAGTAAGTACTAAGCATCCATTCATAGAAAGTTAGTAAGAAAAAGCCTGTGTAATTCATTCATTCACTCATTCATTCATTCTTTATTTGCTTATAAAAATCACAATACAATTTGCACATACAGTAAAATAAAACTAAAAAAAAAAAACAAACAAAAACAAAAACAAAAAAAACCAAAATTCACAATACAGAATAAAACTGTAAATCTAAAGAGGAAAGGATTAACAAAAGCAATTTAAACTTTTAATGTTACACATAACAAAACAAATAATATTTGGGTAGTTTTCAGACATTGGATAATACAAAAATCTGTAAATTGGTTCAGCCTGGCTCTATATTAAGGATAAAGGAACTGTATTATTTATGTATACTGCAAAAAGATTTTTTTTTAGCTCATAAAAAAACAAGTAAAGAATATTTCCATAAATGGGTATATTAATTACTTAAAAGATTGATTGATTGATTGATTGATTGAAGCTGCTGCCTATTTGTCTGCCGATAGGCAGGTCCGTGGCCCCCATCTCTTCCATTCAATTCTATCCTCTGCCTTTCTTCTCAGCTCTACATACGGTCATATGACTTATTATAGATAGAATAATTGATTATTGATTGATTGGTTAAATATTATAAGAGAAGGACAACTTCAGTGGATGATTCATCCATTTTAGGCCTATTAATTGTCTATCATGTAATTTTAGAATACAGAATACAGAACTTTATTGGTCTTGAAAGTAAAAATACAATGCAAGAAATTATTAGAATGCAATACTTTTTGCATGTTGCTCAATTTAATTCATTTCAAGTAGAAAAGACATCTGACTAAACAAGATTTTAATAGTCTTATTTTGATGGCCGCTTCAATGATCGTTCCCACTTAAGGGCTTTCAATTGTAATTAGCCCTTATATTTACTACAAATTAATTTGTTAGGATGAATGAAGAAGTATTTATCTCAGCCTGTTTAATAGTCCTCTATCGTTTTTTAAGTGCTTCCGAGATTCAACATTGGCATTTCAAGATTAACGTCAAGAAAATTCCTGATGTAAAGTTAAGCTTAAATACAAAATATTATCATTTGTGAGTGAATAGTTTATGATTAATTATATTCAGTTAAGTAGTTATAATAGTAATAGATACATAACTTCTTTTGTGCTACGTTTTAAACTTTATTTTTCTTGTTCAGAGATGTGCATTGACCAGAAGCTAATGGCCTTCATTAAAGGATGTATTATTTCCGTTAAACGGTGCCATATTTAACAAATGATTACCCCAACGAGTTAAAACACAACTTTTGACAATATCTAGCGTGTTCAGAACAAAAAACAGCTATGCTATCATTATATCATTTGTTTTCATTCTGTAATGATTTTTCTAGGTTTTGTATTGAGAATCGTTCAAGCTTTTCTAATGAAATAAGAGCATGTGAAGGTGGAGCCATTGTCGTAGCACTCCCAACCAAAACAAACCCCAGTCAGCGATTGTAGTATTTGATGCAGATGGGGTGTTTGATTGAACGTTAGGCTTACATGAATGTCGCCCCAGTGTCTACAAGCTCCTACCGGTCGTAGTAATTTGCCAAATCCCTTACACAAGATGTTCACAGTGGTGGAAAAAATGATATCCGAAAGTGCCAATTGCGACGCTTGATACGCAGAGGAGGCCGTGGAAAGTGTGCAGATGCAGTCTGAGGCTAGGATTTAAATATAGAATATTATTTTTCATCAAAGTCAAAATGAAACTGTTGATATCGAGTTCAGCATATTAATATGGAAAACAGTTACTTTTACTATACGATATTCACTCCTACAATTAAAAGCCATTCGACAACCCCTTTTCTGATTATGTATACAGGAAATTTGAAACGGCTTAACTGGTTACCATTTCTACTTACAAATAAGTGTTTTAAAGGAATTAGTCTAGATAGAATGAATAAACAGTCTCATTGCATTTGACTTTTTGAATTGCAAATTATCATTTATATCCTCAAGAAGCTCAAGTATGAAAATAAAATGATATTTGGTTATCAAAATATATTCAATATTTTTGTTAATAAATTATTTAATATTTTTCATCAATATCACCTATATGGCTGACACTGTTTTCATTAACTCAGATTTGGTTGCATTGTTTAAAGCCATTATTGAAAGCAATAAATATATTAATAATAAGACAATAAACAAAATGTCCACGTCTCATTGGGGCAGTTCTAAAACATGCAATGCACTAAGTAATGTTGGATATTCATTAAAATTTAAAAATATATAATATAATGATTATGTCAGGTATGTTATTTTGGACATTGAGAAGGATGAAGCATTGTTTTTCTTTCATCTCTAAAACATGATTCATATTGCTGTTTCAGGCTTAGGGTTGAAATGAGATTTTCTTTAATAAGCTACATATATTTCAGTGTCAACGCCGTGTGCAAGAGACTTACGGTTAAACGAGCACGTGCAAGAGAAAAATGTGCCAGGTCTCAACTCACATTAACATTTCACTAAATGATCTGTCGTGATTTGTTATGTATTCTGGCCTGGAAAATAAACGAGACACTCTTTACAAATGACCACAGAGTCTGCAAATGTGTGGCAAGACCTCGGAATTGATGCGATGAACAAATCACTTGCCTCATAAACATCTTGAAAAACAAAACATAAAGGATGTGTGTGTAATTGACATTGGGTTTTTCATAGGGTTTTTTTTATGTCTGCTTCCTTTTGCAGACAAAATTTTATGTGAGAGAAAAATACATAAATAACCCTCTAAAACATGCAAGCCTCATCATTGGGTATTTCTAACTTTGGTTTGTGCAAAATTCATCCATATTATCAAATAAAAATATAAACATCCTGAACTATTTATCCAGTGATTGGCTGAGGTACAAAGTATACAGTATATCCTCATCTAGATGAGCCTGCATTCTGAATCTACCGATTATTGTTTGAACATACAGGGATGCCACAGCATTGTCAAGGAGTGGCAAATAATTAGAAAAGGCAAGTGTATACATCCTTTCAGCCGCCAAGGTGATGTATTACATAGTAGAGGGCACTGTTTTGATTTTTCTGCATCACTTGGTAATAATTACATCGGAAAGATATCTTTTTTTTTCCTGTTGAAAAAAAAAATTATGCACGTGATCAATAAGCAAAGGTAAGAAATGGGCAATAGGGCAAAAACCTTCAGTCTGTTGAAGTTAACTCTATAACTTGAAGAAGAACAATGTAGGAAAACATGTACATAAAATAGACCTTTCCTAAGTATCAAACAACTAAACAACTGACCAATCGGAATGGGACTAGGAACAACTGACCATTCAGAAACAGTACTAGGAATATGCACTTATCCCACAAAATACACTTTGCCCACTAATGCATGTGTCATTTTGTTGGTCCTTAGCAACAAAATCCAAGGGGAGGGACCTAGTGTTAATGGTCCATTGTAGCTAATTTTTCTTTCATGTCCTGTTCCTTTTCTTTACTTACCATTTGTGTCATGTTTTATATGAGTCAGCTGGCCATGTAGTAATGGTCATTTCAATGTACATTATTGTGCTGCAGATACTTTAATCAATTCTGTCTAGCGGTCCGTTGATCGATCAAATATTTATTATTTGATATCAAGATCTTTTGTGTGTATGTGTTTTAATGTCTACATATGAATCATCATTGACCTCTGCCTTACCTGGGGGTTACCAATGACACTTTACATGAAGACTTTTGAAAATAATAGTTTGTGTTGACTAACCCGGACTGACCCAAATTCTCGAAAAATCAAGGGTTGGCTTCTTTCGCAAAACTCTGTAAGAAAAAAAGAAGAGTAAACACACTTTTAAAATACTGACAAAATATAATTTATTCGACATAAGCTTTTGCTCATGCAGTAAACTTTGTTAGGGCAGCATTCTACAAAGTTTTTACTTCATAGCTTACTTGAGATTCTAGGCACCAAGCCTCGCCCAAGTTGCACTACGGAAAAAACCAGGCAAGAAAGTTACCTAAATGATTTTATGTTATACAATAATAATAATAAAAATTTGACATCATTGTCTGTTCTCTTAGTTTGCGTTTATATACGTAAAAGACAATGGAGGGTGGGTCCAAGCAAGCTACTAGCATGATAATGTAAACAATTATGCTGGAATAGGTTGTAGTGGCACAAAACCCTAAAATCAGAATAACCATGGTTTTTGCAAAAGTATATTTTTGACCAATTTGGAAACTTTGTACAGTGTTTGAAAGAAAAGGCTACTTTTTATGCTTTTATATCTTATTAGAAAGCATAATACATACTCCAAGTATTGAAATACACGCCATCGTGTTGGGATTCAATATTTCGACATTAATTATGTCATCATCAGGAATTAAAAAATTATCCATATTAGCAAGCTTATATGCACTAGTACCAAAAG
>NW_022709509.1:460462-473438 GCF_011630105.1 Anneissia japonica | reverse complement strand
GCATGTACATTATAAGTGCATACACATGTAGTTGGCAAGTACAAGGCATGTGTGAAATATGGTATACAATACGATACGATACCATTCGATAAAACTTTATTATCACAACGGTATAAATACAGCTATGACTGAGATCTGGATCCTTTAATACACTCATATTAGTAGAAAATTATAGAAATATAATTAAAATATGTACAAGTTGCACAACAGAAATTGCTTAAATTTAAAAAACAATTGCTAAAAGTTATTATACATATTATATATGTATTCTCAAAAGTGCAATGCACGTGTCTGTACTAAACAGGTGCACACATTGTACAATACAAACATGACGTGTACTTGACAAGTGCAATGTACATATACAATACACATGCACTTTACAAGTGGAATGTACACATATAATACACATGCACTTTACAAGTGGAATATACACATACAATACACATGCACTTTACAAGTGGAATGTACACATACAATACACATGCACTTAACAAGTGGAATGTACACATACAATACATATACACTCAACAAGTGCAATGCATGTGTAATACATATGCACTTTCAACAAACAATATGCACATTAATTTAACAAGAGCAGTGTATGCATGTAATATGCATGCGTGCAATGCACACACGCAATGCATACACTTGCGCTGTGCAATACACATTCAGTTAACCGGGGCAATGCACACATGTACTCAGTTGCGGTGCACATACAGTATTATACAATACTCATGCACTTAAGTATGCGTGCACTGCATATGCACATGCACTTTCTATTGTAAGGAAGTCTGGTATCTGTCTCATCTGTTCCTAATCTTATACTATATTGTAATAATTTCCATTTTACGATACACATTCGTTGATTAAATTTAGCAATGTCCCTTGTCAGCTATAATAAATAATGAAATCAATACTTCTAATTAAATATCTAATAATTAAGTGAAATATAAAATATTCCCAAACTGTAACATGCTATTATTGGAACAAATGAATGTCAACAAATTGAATGGTACCTTGTGGAATGAATATTAACATTGTTCCAAAATTCTAATTTTGTTTGATTACTTAATGTCCGCATTAGTGTTCAAGTTACGCAATCATATATGTTCTAGTAATGTAGTAGCTAATGGTAAATAGTCTTTTTTATAAAATTACAATAGAGGAAATTATTGACTCACATTTAATTGGCTTTCGTTTGTATTATGTAAATAATCCCATTATTTTTAAATGGAATATTTAACATCAATCCTGAAAATTTAGAACAAATTCATATTACTTACAATTTATTCAATGCTAAACAAAGCTTTACTCAACTAGCATTAGGCCCATTAATAGTCCTGGATTTATCTTCTTGTCTTATCTATTAAAACACCCCTATGATAAAAATAGACTAGTCTATTTGCGGTCATTCACTGAACAGTGCCACAGAGAAAACAGTGAATGCTTCTGCTAGTTGCCTGGTTATTATTCTAAAGGATAGACTGTTGCATACTGTATGCATGTGAGGTACTAAAGAACATTATTTATAACTCAGAAGGATTTTAAAAGCTGTTGGAATACAGATACAGAATGGTAAGAGAAACAAATTTGATTTGTATTTACAGAAAGAATAAGACCTAGTTGCAGAGATAGGGTAGTCTGCTATTTAGGAATTTGAAATGCTTGGCTGCTTAAGCCCCATAAAACATGATTAGATTACTGGAGGATAGATTATCTCCCTAATGCCCTAACCCACTTGGAAAAGTATATAAAGGAGACTTTTAAAGTGTGTATTTCACCCTAGCTCTTAAAATGTTTGATATTGGAATCAATAAGTTGTAAATTATATTACTTCTAATACTAATGTTAGCAACTATGTATCATTTTTTGCCAAGCATGATAATTATTTAAACAGAATGTTGTTTGGGCGAGGGGGAACAATCTAATAAGATAGTTATAGGGAGTTTTACTATTTATAATAAGAGACTTTATTGTGAGTTTAGTTTCTACTTGGCCCAGATGTACCTGCATCAAACTGTTTGCTTATGTTGATAATAGTTGGCCTAATATTATGTTGTGTATGCAAAGATTTTGTTTGAGGAGAGTTTAACGAGATACTGTTAATGTTTTGTACGCTATTGAGTTTAACGCTGAATGTTTATTGTCTAGACAAGTTTGAAGATAGATAGGTACTTGATAATCTATACCAACTAAACATTTACCCATGAAGGCTGAGACTATGCACACATGAGCTTTTCATCTGAATAAACATGTAAATTGTTTAAAAAGGGGTTGCAGATTATCATCATACGTCCCATTTATCAGATTCTGAACAAGTGCGGCATGGTATAGTTGGATATTTGTATTTCGTTTTGCGTTGGACTTTGACTTGTTTATTTCTCATTAACCTTTCTGCATTTATAAATATAGCTACCATAGTTAACTTATCTTTGTTAAACTAAAAAACTTAAAAAATATAATTCGTTATTTGATTTGTTTCTTAACAATTTTCTTTTTATTTCTTTTGTTTCTTTCTTTATTGGTTGGTATGTAACCAATAATATTGAGGATTTTCGTAGCAAAATGAGTGTAAACCGTTGAAAGCTTTAATAGAGGGCAGCTCGCTCTTTGTCTTAAGTGTGTCTCTAGTCATGTGACAATTACGGCACTGGATTCAACCAGACGTCACACAAACTTTGTTTTGTGACTTTTGGAACATTCAATGATCTTGTTCCAGAACGAGTAACAAATCACTAACCCTCAAAAGTACAGTATTAGTTGACATCACACAAAAATGGAGAATGGTTTTTTTAATGTACAGTACACTTTCAGAGGGGCAGGAAGGGGTACCGAAAAAAGGTATAGTTTGTATACTACAAATGTTGATAATTGTGAAGGACCCCTAATATGGAAGTCCCATTATGGAATAATGGAAGTTTACTATCTTTTATGTCTTTTGTAAAAACAACGCATTTGGAGTTACACAATTAATCTGCTTGTGGTTTTCCTATAATTGCACAGCTCTTTAAAAGGAGTACTGTTTTAATAGCTGATTACAGAGATAAGATTAGCAAGAGACCAATGTGTATGTTTGTTGGTTTACAAAAGATTACATTAAAAAAAAATAGATAGCATTTAGCTACATGGTACAAGTCTATGTCCATTTGTACTTGTGATTTTACATAATAAAATAACAAATAAATTATAAAGAGTTATTTGAAATATCCAGAAATAATAATAATAAAAAAAAAAGAAATTTATGTTACAGTACTTATAAAAACACTTATAAAAGTTGTAAATCAGAACAAATAATTTGACACTGTATGTAAAGCAGGTGATTTAATAGCCTGCTTTGAGAACAAAATATAACCTTTTTAAATTCACAATTTATACCTTACTGGATTCCAAATACAGTAGGGGAATTCAAAGCTCCATGTTTTTTTCTTGTAAGGTGGTATTGAAACCAAATATGAAACCTTATTATCCTAGATTGATACATACTATACTGGATTTGGTTCATAGTTAAATCATTTTTCCCTTCCTGTCTTAAAAGTCAACCAATATTTTCACTTGTTAAGTGGTTCATAATCTCTTTAAAAATGTGAAATAAATGCAAACTGTTTCTTCCCAAACCAACTTTGTGTTGATAAACCAGCTGAGGACATTCTCATTGCAAGCATGAAATTACTTTAATGAAGTCAATGCATATCATTTAAATAAATAATAGTACTGTAGCATCAGGGTGTAATCCTTGTGTGTTGTGAAGCATATTGGGAAAGACCATGGTAAGACAATGACTCATGTTCTAATTGATCAAGCAGCTGGTATTAGTAAGAAATGAAAAACTTTTCTTCTTTCTGTGAAAGTGAATGATTTATTGGTTATCAGGCGAGACTTTCTTACCTTGCATTACAAACCTGTTACTCGACAACTTCTGTTCTAGCGTACTTGCCTCCACAAAAAATGTATTGACCCCGCCATTGACCCCGCCATGAAATCTCCCATGTTTGGAAATCTTAATAATCCTTTCTCAAATTGAAATAATACAATTAAAGCATTATAATAAAGTTTGAGAGAAACAAGTTACTGTATAAAAAAATATCACCTTATTGATCCATTCATAGTGATTAATCTTTCTCTGCTGATGCCATAGCTGGGGACTCGGACTTGAAGGGGGGGGGAAGGGATCTATACCTATCAAGTCTGACGCATCCGCGTGAGCCTCATGTTTTTCGACGAAATCTCAGGCTCTCAAGCCACTCACCTAAAATCTCGAGCTTTTCCACTAATCTCAAGCTTTTAAATATTTCATTAAAAAACTTTTTATCAAAATACCTTCACAATTCTATAGTTTATCAGGCCTAGAATCATAGAAAAGTTTATCGTATCTATTCTACCTACAATTGCTTTGCGAAATGGATCGATCAGAGACATAAACAATAGAGTTATGCATGCATGTTATCCAAGTAGGAAACTAACACTGATGGCGCTATACATTACATCAGTTCTGTTTGAGATTATTTCAGAGTGTACCAGAAAGCATCTAAGCCCAACATTTTTCGGGCCCTAGGCGGACCCTTGACCCACGCTGATTGGTTTTATTTCCTGTTAAGTCTCAAGCCACTAGTTACCTCCAACTTGGCATATGTATGGGGATTGGGGGTGTTGGGGATACTATACAAAATGTAAATATTGGAATTATAGTACGTAAAGTATTTCATTTTCATCTTAATCTACTCTAAATACTTCACACCATCCTACAGTCCATGGACCTGACATGAACATGGGGACCACAAGGAGGCCCTCAGCAATGCCGGCAACAATAGAGTGCGCCCTTTACTTATTGGATATGTCTATACCGGTGGGGACAAGCTGTCCTGGGTTTCTGCTGTTCATTGGTGCAGAATAAGTTTAGGGATGATATTAAACTTACTTCAACTTCACTTGTGTTTCAATTCGGAAGTATAATGTTATTTAATCCCTTAAGGCAATACATAGAAAGTAGAGACACTTAGGGGCTATGACCTTAGCTAAATCTGATTCACCACCCTAAGCATAAACAATCAACTTTTTAGTACTAGTAGTGGTGATAATTAGTAGTAAGCACGTTCTATTTTCGTACCAGTGAATGTCTTTTGTTTCACTGGACAAAGCATTACCATTTACAAAAGTTCAACATTAATTGCTATTTAGGTTATATTCAGAGTTGATGACAATGTATTTTTAGTAGTGTTAGAATAATATTTTGTGATTTTGTTGTAAGTCAGAATAGTAAATACTGTATGTAAGAGCAAAAAAAAAATTTTAAAAATTATTGACCTCATCAAAAAACTTTTTAGCCCCCATCTAAAACAGAAAATACCCAGAAAGTCTTTAGTACAAAAATATAACCATTCATACTTAAGCAACGAGTGTCCTTTTGTGCCTTTACAGTATGTTTGTCATAGGTATATGCAAATGTGTGTGTATTGTGGTTCCGGTGCCAAGTATAGCCGAACTCCTAATAAATACTCCAGAATTAGGAGGAGTTAAATTGGAAGGTTAGAAATAATGTTAAATGATAGGAAAGGGTCTATTATTAAGGAGAAATTTAAATGGAAAAAAATGCTTGATTTTTCTCTTCCAACAAAAATATCCTAGTAATAATAAAAAAAATTGTTTCCTGTGCCTGTAGAAAGATATTTTTAGATGGAAATGTGGTTTCAAACATTACAGTGCATTCTTTTGATTTAGTATGTTTAACTTCATGGTCGTCGACCACTTCCAAACATCAGCCTCCACATCTCAAATGAAACTCTTCCTGTTGTAAACTTGGTAAAGTTACTGGGGTTAGTTTTTGATAATGACCTAAGTGGTCAAGTAATACTGACTGAATATACCCAAATATACTGTATGTACATAGGAATGGCAGTTATTGTAGATTTACAAATGTAATAATGTAGAATGAATTAAGCATTAGATTATGTTTATATTAGGTCACAGTCAAAGACTGTAAACCTGTATTAAGTATGGGCAATTTCACCATGGATATCTAATGTAACCAAGCACCTCATATCTTGGGCCCTTAATTTAAGAATCTTTTGTGTGACAATTAAAATAACTTTAGCCAATCAGTGATTAGCATAAACAAGCCTCCATAATGCCTTCCTTGTTGATCTAGTTTCTTTATCCAGAAAACAAAACACTGAACTCTTAGGTTGTGTTTTAACACTTACTGAATTTATTTAAATTCTATTGAATTTATTTAATCTATTAGCATTAATCTGTTATATCTACGGTATTATCAATCTATCTGAAATATTTCTTTATGTTGCAAGTATTCTTGTAAGATCACTTTATATTAATATCAACCACATTTTATAAGGTTTAGTATCATTAAATAAATAGTAACATTAAATATCTATTATCATCATCATGAAGCTTGGAGGATAGAAATACAAGTTGTACATTTAAGAGCAACATTATAACTTACAAGTCATTATGCTTTAAATAGAGGTTAAATGGTGAAACCCTAACCGATGAGTGTCATACCACACACAATAAGGCTGTTTGATTAACTGGATTACCATTGAATTCACAGTTATGTCGCACAATGTTATTCTCATTGCATATTCTACCCCTGGATTAACTAATTTATTCGTGTTCATTAATTTTATTTGTATTCTGTCCTTTAACGGTGGAGGTATTATAAAATCCCTTAAACCGCCATACCTGTCATTCTTGATAATCCTAAAAACAAAAAAACTGATTCTTAATGAGATGGAGTCTTATTCTGTAATCTTTGTTTTGGCATTTATGTGTGTGTGTCCATTTATTACCCATTGTCAACAACTTTATTTATTCATTTGTTTGTTTATCCCATCCAAGGCTGTTAGTTGGCCTTGTAGAATAGAGGGCTGAGGTTTCTGCATTGACCGCATCTTCTTGCATCATTGGAATCGACCAATGTCCAGTCTTATAATTCATATTAAGGCCAGCTTGCAAAAAATTCAATTCAAAAAGTCAATTGTTGCAGGTATTTCCATTCTGTCAACTCTTATCCAGCTGATGGAGTATTGTCAATGCTACTGGTTCCTCAACGTGACTACAAATAGGTTCTAAGATCCATCTGACGTGTTTAGTCATAATTAACTATAGAAAACTAGTTGTATTCTCTCTTGTAAAAACACCTTTAAAGAAAATACTGTCCATTTTAAGCTATTAAACTTGATCAATTAATAATATTCAGTAATTAGGAGAGAGCTTAGCTCAGTTGGCTAAACTGGTGGTGTGCGCTGAACCATGGAGATCCTTTGGTACCAGGTTCACTTCCATCCACTGCTTGCCTAGTGTTTTAGAGGGCTGTAAAATACGAGTTATGATAGTTACTGTCTTTTAGGTGAGATGTTTAAATTGTTGGTTTATGTGCAATATGGCAAAAAGAAGAATCCCAAGGAAACAAGTCTTTGGATTTAGTGCGTTATTCCTTGGTGTAATTCATACCAAAAATGTTCCTATCCTAAAATTGCTAACTTTGTGTCAAGGAACTTATTAAAGCCATGTATTTAAAAATTATAAAATCCTTTTTTCTCAAACCAGATACATAAATACTACCTTTGCAAAGACCTCGAAATTAGCTGGTAATCAATTTATTGATGTTCATTATAAGTTATAAGTCTATATATATATATATATATCAGATTTTTTTTTCATCCTGTTTCTTATTGGCAGTTGATTACTTGCTTGATCGTTTAAATAACAAAAATAATGTTTTTAAGAACTTTTTTTTTTTTTTTAAAGATTTTATACCACATTCAACATCTTTAAAACAAATTTACAATGCAAATGTGGAGACACACTTTTGACAGCGAGTACTGTAATCTTATAATTGCTATTTGTACAGGACTACTACTGGTAGGCCTACGTGTAGTACGGCTACTTTATACATTATTTATTGACAATGAAGAGCGTGCATTGAGTGGTCTATTTTAATACTAATAGACAAATTACTGCAAATGAAGTAAATTGAGTTGTAATCAGCGAAGGACTTAGCATTCAAATTACTTTGCCTATTATCGGAATCAAATCCATCTTGTTTTACTTGGTCATTCTTTGATTAAGATGAGGTATTTATTACTGTTAAAAAAGATATATGGAAGTCGTAAAATTATTATAGAGAATTTATTATATATATTTTGACAAGCATGCAGCCATAAGCTGGTAGTTTGCTTTACAAATACGTGTAAAATGTAAAAAAAATATACAATTTCCATCCAACAGCAAGTAACTCTGCAATTACAGGATGGACTATGCTTTAAACCAACTCTCTTTTATGAGTCTTAGGGAGTGGAGTTGTTTTCAGAAAAAGTCTTGATATTATAGGAATTGAACCTACTGTACGACCCTGTGATTAGAAAGCAAGCATCTCTTTGAAGCACTAAAGCTATACAGATAGGCCTACAACTCTACTCCAAAAACATACTTTAGTGTAAGATTTTTTTTTGGCGTGCTGTATTGCACTGCAGTTACTGTAATCATTTGCATGTGTTTCTTAATAAAATAACAATGACAATAAATGATAACAAATGAATTAAAATGAATGAATTAAAAGAATCATTACAATTTACATTTTCATTCTATCACTAAAAATACAACATCAAAATGACTACAAAGAACGTGGTTAGTGGAAGACGTGCAAAGTGCCTGTGGAATGAATACTATAGTACTCCTTTACAATCAGTCAACAAGAAGTGCAAACATTATGTTAATCTGCTGTAACCGCTTAAACTCGCACTTGTAAAACCCCAAATTGCACAAGACCAAAAACAAACAGGTAAATCGTGATAGCTGATGATACATATGGTAATACAGTATTATACATGATGAAATGTTTTTAATTGACATTAGCTGGTGGTATAGACAATGTACAGTATATTTTACTATATTTATTATATTATAAACATGGAATTTACATAAAATGTTTAAACTACCATAGTACTGATAACTACAGTGCTGCTGTAACTTATCACTTGCATTAAATACTGATAGAATATGAAGCTAAAAAGTGGTTCACCATCATTAACATTTTCAAATGAGTATTACTAATTCTTTCTTTCCTTTTAAATCTTTTTTTTTTTTGTAGCTAAGTTATCCATCTTTTTTGGTTACCAATGTATATCTGCTTTTAAAATTTTGTAGTTAAGAACTGAACCACTTCGGAAACCAGTAGTATGTATTGAAAGTGTCAGTATAAAGAAAGAATAAATAAATTTCTCCTTTAAAGTTTAGAAAATGTGCTAAAAGGCTTGTGGTACATGACTTAGATAGTTACGAAAAGAACTGTCGTTAAGAATGTCTCAACATTTTGATTGAGTTCCTTCAAGACGACTGAAGCAACTCAATCAAAATGTTGAGATATTTTCAACAACAACAGTTCTTTTCAGAACTGGTGTACCACAAGCATTAAGCACTTAATTTTTTAACCATGCTAACTTCAAACAATGTTTGATAGAAATCTTAATTTGCAGTGCCCATTGTTGTATATTGTTTTTCCAGTCAAAAATTAAGTATCTTGAGTACTTTTCATATGGCAAAATCATGAAATTGAAGCAAAGCAAAGTGATTGTAGAAGAGTACGAAAATATCCAGGCCTTTCCCCAGCATGCACTTTTGGTCTGGACCAAAGGTCTTACAATAAACCTGCCAATATTATGTTAGTCCGTTATTGACTATTTTTCCCAGTTTCTGCAGATGTCTACTACTCAAATAACTGCACAGTATTGTTGATGTTTATGACAGGCTATAAACCACAGATGACTTGTACAAACACCACGGTATAGATCACAGACTGATGTCAAATAAGTTGCTGACTTAAACACACTTTTTTATTTCGTCATCGTAAACATGCGCTCATTTTAAAGTCAGGCTCCGGAGGATAACAATTTTTTGATATGTTGTAGAACTGATTTTTCTAAGACAGAAAAAAGTTGTTTGACGAAAAACTGGGGAACGGTGAATGAGATACAGATTTTTAAATATTTTAAAACTGGGGGAATAACGTGTAAAAATGGGCAGTTACGCCCCCTATTTCCCCCAGTTTTTGAATATTAAAAAATCTGTATCTCATTCACCGTTTCCCAGATTTTCGTCAAACAACTTTTTTCTGTCTTAGAAAAATCAGTTCTACAACATATCAAAATTTTTTTTTCCTCCGGAGTCTGACTTTAACAACTGGCGTTGGTAGTAGTTCGTTGAAACTGAATTAATAGCGACTATTATAGCAGAAATGGAAAAGATTGAATTGTCAATAAATAAATACAACCAATCTGATTTTATTATTAAGAAAAATATACATTATCACATTGAAAAATGTACGCAATCGGACTTACAAGAACACGATTACAGTACGTAGGCATTTAAGCCAGCGTTGTTGTATTGTACCACCATATCATCTTCTGGCTGGCAACAACATACTCCAACAATGCTAATAACAGCATCGAAGTAGTCTCATTAGTCTGGTTTTCGGAAAATATTTGTAATATTATGGGTAAAAACCAAGCAAACGTCCGTTTTACGAATAGTCGATATTACCAATGACCTTTGCACTTTGCATCATCGACCAAGTAATAACGTTAAAAAGTCCGATTGCGTACATTTTTCAAAGTGATAATGTATATTTTTCTTAATAAAATGTAAAAATAAGGTAAGCATAAACTATCAAACAAGTCTGATCAGACATAATCTGATAGTGACAGATAAAAATCTAAAGCTTAGTCCACACTATTGTATGCCCCTATATGGTCATGATCTGCCTATTTATGGTCATAATGTGGTATCATCATGACCATATTTAGTCATATAATTTGATAGCCTGGACAGGACATACTGTACTATAACTTTGGACAGAGTGAATTTTGTGAATGTTAAATTTAATGCATTTGTTCCTCTCTTTTATCCTCTGACTTGGAATGCGTCACAACCTCTCTCTGATTGGATTTGTTTTTATTATCACCACCAATCTTCTCGTTAATTAAAGTAGGTTTACATTTTATGGCTTCTCTCCATCTCTGAAGCAATTAAGCTGGTAAATGAAATCTAAAAGCCTTAGAAATTCAGTGTGAAAAGAAAAGAAAGCTCTGCAGTTAGAATGTAGGGAATGTGTTGTTTGGGTGATGATATGCCGCCAAACATTAATAAGACAACTAGTTGTTAGGCTGCCGCAGAAAGTGCCCAGCTTTTAGCGCCAAAGGTTATTAAAACTTGAGTCTGATGTGCATTTTAAAGTGGCATTAACACCTACTTAGTTGAGATAGTATTCATACATGTTTGCTTATCGAAAATACAAACATCCTTAGATCTCTTTCACACAAGATATTATGTAGTTTTACTGTATATTATACAATTGTTTAAAACAATATCAATACATTGTTATCCAAAGTTCCTCAGGTGTAATCTCATCCCTCTTCTATTGAAAACACAACATGGCTGATCATGGGATGGGCTACAGTATATGCATGCAAGGCAAGAATGAGTAGTAAGCATGCAAGCTTTGCAAGACTGGAAAAGTCCAGCCACATTTTTCCTCAGAGAATTTACAGTGGTCTAGAACACAGGGCACACAATCTGTAGACTTTTTGTTCGAAAATTCTTAGAACTTAGAAAGTGGGCAAAAACTCTGGTGAAACATTTTCAATGTTTTTCAAAATGTAATTTTTTGAGTTTTTATCACTGATTTCTACAGTAATAGCTGGATTCCTTCATCGGCAATCATTGTATAGATAAAAAACTAAAGCCACCGATGCCATATGCAAGAGCCTAAGATTTTGTTTGCATTTGCAATAAATTATGGTTAAAATATTGATTCTTGCAATTACTTAATTTTAATAATAAATTTAACAAAATGATTTTTTAACATCTTCTAACAAACTCAACGCATCTGTTTGTGCAGTTTATCAAAGCGCCAGCAACGTCGCGTTGTTGGTAATCACTACGCTGGCTGGGATAACGTATTTGTGAAATTGGGCTCCCCAACATGGTGTCGGTGGCTTTACTAAAACCATCCAATGATCAATCCAGCTATTATAATAGAGATCAGTGGTTTATAAATTATACTCATGGGTTTTTACCTAGAGTGGGCTTATACCTGAGAAAAAAAAACATTTAAAATTTTAAAATACCGTACTTTTTAAATTTTAAATTCATCCAATTCAGCTATTTATACTTACCTGTATTGTAGTACAGACGGAAAATTTAAACTATATTGTACTTGTTACAATGCATCTTGCACTTTGATGTCATTACCCCTTTAATCAGATTGCTGCGAGTTCTGTGGTTTATTATCAGACATAGCAACCTTTCAATTCCACAACCATCAGCTGTCCCTTTTATTCTAGTTTCAATCCTAACATATTGTTTAAAAACTAGACAGTAAAGTGCTTGTTTTTTTTAAATAACTTGAGAGCATTAGATGGAGCAACTGTGATTAAACTTTTCAAATTATCATCTAATTTAAATGCGCTCGCACAACCTACTCTTTAATGTTCCAGCCTATTCATGACCAGACAATAATTATAACCTACATTGTAAAAATAATTTGTGGTTTGGGGAGAACAAATTAACCAAAAATATTGCTGTAGTGTTAAGAATTCATTACCGACACAAGGAGGATTTTGATAAAGACACTAAAATTACAATTTATTAAAAAGATACAGAGCAGGTGATGATTTTAATATGAAAGTTCATTAACCAAGCAACCATAAAATCTGTCAGATTTATTTTGGTTGTGCTTCAGATAATTAACTATTACAAATGCACTTTTTCAACCTTTAATTCAAGTTTTATTTTGAAATTTCCAGTTCATATACTTGTACATAAATATGCCAAACCGGAAAACATATTACATATCGTAGTTTAGGATATAAGCCTACCTAAGGGGCGGATTTTTGGGGGGGGGGATTTTTGGAAAGTGAAAAAAAAAAATTTTTTTTTAATGAAGGAAAAAGAAATTATTGATAGC